>NW_015551105.1:665997-674346 GCF_001515605.1 Sinocyclocheilus anshuiensis
TCAGGTCATTGAAGAGATCCACCTTCACCAGAACGTTGATTTCCCCTCTTATACCTGAACACAAGCATATCATTAGAACAAAATAAGTCAGAACTCTTTAATATTACAGACTAAATTTGCTTGTGGACACACACCATGTATAGTGTCGTAGATGGGGAGCCAGCCAGAAATGACAGTAGCAGCTTCACTGCAGAGCAGTGGATCAATGTCGATGTACACCTTTCCTATGGCATCATTAGCGCTGTATGTGTCATGGTCAAGAACAGTTATCTGCAACGGCTCATCCTGCAAATCCTCATCATCCACCTGAGGGGTAAAGGAAAGATGAACAGAGAGAATAGACTCCACAAAAATACAACCTAAAGCAGGACAAGTAGAAAGACCTTACCTCGAATTTGAACCACTCTGAATTCCACTGAGGATTCAGGGATTTGGGGTACACATCCGTTTTAAATGTTGTGTTTCCAAACTTCACCTGTGGAACGACACTTCATAAGTGCTGCTCTATGATAAATCAAGGGATATATTACTTAAGCAGCATTTTTGATCGAATGTGCATAGCAAAGTGACTTCATTAACAGACTGACACTTGACTGACCTCCACAAAGGCGTCTGTGAGATCGCTGGCACGGTCCATGACAGGCAGGTGCCGCCCAGCAACAATCTTCGCCTTTAACTTCCCAGGCATTATTCATCTATTTAAACATACATAAACACAAACATACAGTTTGTACACTGGATCGAGGCAGAAAACAAAAACAAAAAACAGACACTAAGCAACCTGACCCACATCCATACACTGACAGGGACGCTTGAAACAGGTGATCACAACAGGTGCCTTTGACAGACTGGAGGGCGGACAGAAGGGCCAGAGACTACAGATGCAGATAGAAAGCCTTATATAAAATAAACACGCACTCACATAAATAATTAGCCCTATATAATTAATATATATAATATATATTAACATAACATGATGAACAGAAATAAATATAAATATAATTAACATTTTTAGATTAGATTTTAAAATATTTAGTCAAACCTTGCTTATTATAACATGTAACGTTAGGTACATAATAACAAGATTCGTCAAAGAATAAACCAATTTATGATTACGTTCTCACACATTCCCCAAAATAACCAATTAAGTTACATATAATGAATGCATATATCTGCATAACTGCTTTTTCATGTAAAACCACAGAACAGTTAGACATGAAAACATGATCTTTGCATAATGTTGATGCAACAATTAAAGTATACAAGTAATTAAATTTTGTATAATATCTCTGGGTTGACCTTGTGGTTAGCAGATTGGTACCATTCAGCTTTTGTATATATAAAATCTCCCAAGTATTATATTACACCAGAACACCAAAACCATTTATCGAAGAAATAATTCGATAATAATTCTAATGTAATGAATATACGCATATCTCAGTATGGATCAGGCAGTGAGCAGTTTAGTTGCATTCACATTGTTTATAAATCACAGCAGTATTATATTAGACACAAAGGCGTGTTTATTGAATCATTTTCTTATAAACTGTTCAGCTAAATTAGATTATTGTAGTGTTTTTGATCCTGTCAGCTCACCAGAGTTTCACCTTAGCGGTTCAATCTGACATTAAAGTCTCTCCATCGATCCTCGCGCCGATTAAAACGCTTCTTCTGTCATAATTAGATCTCAGGAAGGCGCATCGTCGATTCCGTGAGGCATTTTGATCGCGATCATATCAAAATGTTTATGTTTATGCGGCTAATTTAAAAAATAAATTCGTCTGTCAGATGAAACGGCTCGCGCACGATCAGGCGCATCGCTCGCGCAGGTGGGAGGGGCGGGAAAGTCAAAGCAAGCACATCCGGGTCAAGGACATTCACGCCATTCTTGTTATGAGTTTAAAAATAATTTTTTACGCAAGTATAAATTTACTTTTTTACGCAAGTATTTTAAAAAAGCCGTGCTTTTTTAAAATAAATTTCACTTTCATCCAAAGTTTTGGCCATTATACAATATCTATCTTTAAATCTTAATAAAATAACTGCACAAATAAGCACTGAAGTGTCGAGGATTAAAAGTCAAAGTCTTAAAACTAATCCCATTGCATTCAGAGCCAAATAAGCCAGTGGATGGTGCAGCCAGGCCTGTTATTAGTCTACTATTATTACACACTGCTACCCCACTGGGTCAAGTCACTTTTATTTATATAGCGCTTTATACAATTGTGTCAAAGCAGCTTTACAGTGTTAAAAAGGAAAAGTGTGTGCTGATAATGCAAGAGGACAATAGAAAACAGTCAGTTTATCAGTTATTGTCAGTTCGTTGTTGATTCAGTGACGTCATCATCCAGCTCAGTTCAGCTCTCTTCCAACAGTGTCTGTGCAGTCAAGTCAAAATGTTGCCAGAAATTAAGCGTCCCCAACTAAGCAAGTCAAAGGCGACAGTGGCAAGGAACCAAAACTCCATCGGTGACAGAAATGGAGAAAAAAACCTTGGGAGAAACCAGGCTCAGTCGGGAGGCCAGTTCTCCTCTGGCCAGACAAAACCAGCATAGTGTGGTTTAATTCCAGGCTGCAATGCACGTCAGATTAACCAGAGGACTCATCTGGTTCTCGTGGTCTTGTGCTGATGACCAACGAGGTCTTCACAGGGGATCTGTCTCTTGACATGGTCTCCGCTGACATTCAGAGCTGTAGAGGTCGCCTGGACTGGATCCAGGTGACTGCAGTGACCATCTGATCTGGATACGGACTGGATCTGGGTGGCTACGGTGACTTCAGAATAAGAATAAAACCATTGCCACTGCCATTGCGTGATTCACTGCTATCCTCCTGTGTAGCATGTGTAAACACACATACTTTTATAAAGCACATAGGTATACTTGCACCTATTAATAAGTGGGTCATTCAGATATGTGTAGCTCATGTTCATATTATGCTGTAATATATTGGATAAAGTTTGAAACAGTACATTTTTAAAAAGTATATATTTAAAAAATATCATTAGTTGGACCATAGCCTATTGAATAAACAGCTCTATTAGCAACAGATTTGATTAATCCTCTGATGTTTTGTAATATTATTTGGTTTGTCTCACATTTTAAAATACATTTTGGATGATAAATTACAAAAACTGGTATAATAATATAAAAAAATACATACATATATAGATATATACATACACGCCTAACTGCAGTCACCTTGTTCATGTGAAAACAGTACTATTACAGAGAGACAATAAATAAAAGTATTCAAGTAATTAATATATGTAAAATATCTCTGGGTTCACCTCATTGTTAGCAGATTGGCCCCATGCAGCCTATTTTTTATAAAATCACCAAAGTATTCACTTTCAGAATTATTTATTTTCATCTGATGAACGACAATACATTGACAGCCAATCAGAATCCATCCTGTTTTATAAAGCTCAAGCATTTAAAGTGGCAAATGACAAAACTGCAGTGCACGCTTATAATAAACAGGATTTTATCATCTGTTTGCATGGATGCTAATATAGTTATCATGATATTTATATCTTTATAGTTATCATTCTTGGTGTGAACGGGCCCTTAGGCCTATTACAGAAATGACCCAGTTTGTGTCTAACATTAACTCTTACATAAGCAGGCATCATGTTACCTAAAATCCACACCTGATTTATTGTCATCAAAGACTATTTTTGTATGCATGAGTGGCATCATTTGTGTGCACGCAGTTTGTATGTGTGTGTTAGCGGGATAAGTAGTATGTTTATGTGCTTCTGTTCTAAGGATCAATTTTATATCTCGTAAATATCAGCTTAGTTTTAAATGAACCCTCGGATCAGAGGGGTTTTCACCTCATTGAGCTGACTTAGGTGGAAATGTGCTAATATTGGATCATATATGCCAGGGGATGCATGAGAGATATTCCTGACACCCCAAGCTGCCGAAACCATTCGCCCATAGAGTCTGTCAGTCAGGGCCAGACGGACAGGCGAAGCGGCAGAGCAATACATGACCTGGGAAGCAGACATGCCTCAGCGTGACCATACACCTTCAACACAAAGTTCTTCCTCACTGAATCCCAAAGGACTTTTTGGTAAACAAATAACCTGCAAGTGAGATATCTTGACCTTATTGTGGATGAAAATGTGCAACAGTCCAAATGGTCCTGACAGCGGCTTTTGTATTCAAAACAATCAAGAGTCAAGGATTTAGCCGCAAGTCAAGTCACAGTACAGATTGTTTCAAATCAGCTTCAGAGAAATAAACAAGAAAATAACAGTTTTAATGTGGCAAAGTTCTTCAATTATGAAACGAATACAACTTCACCCATAAAGCATGCTCTCAGTGTCATAGTATCAATAGTGTCATTATTCAGCTCATGTCAGTTCAGTGTTGATTCATCTGGTGGATCTTGATGTGAGAGGACAACAGGGAATGGATTTTTTTTTTACTGAAGGATTATGAACTCTTATTTTGGCCACAAGCAATGATGTAAAGTCAAAATGCCTTAATAATGGATTTGTTTCTTACAAACACACAATGTTTTGCTTCACAAGATGTTAATTGATGGACTGGAGTGGTGTGGATTACTTGTGATGTTTTTATCAGCTGTTTGGACTCTCATTCTGACGGCACCCATTCAGAGGATCCATTGGTGTGCAAGTGCTGTAATGCTACATTTCTCCAAATCTTAGATGTTCTGAAAGTAAGGTTTCTGCATATTTTCATTTTTGGGTGAGCTATTCCTTTAAAGAACAATATGTGTTTCAAACACTGGGATAATATTTTAGGTCCTGGGTGGGCAAATGGTGTTTAAAATTAGAATGGAAGTGAGGTTTGCTTATGAACGTGAGGGTGAGCAGGTGCTGATTGACCTATGACTAATGGACGGAGACTTTTGCTTTATGCAATGTCTTGTTATTTGACTGTAATATATCTGCTCTAAAGAGGTGAAGACTTAATGACCTGCCGTGTCCTGTAATTTACAGATGTGTCTGCCTGTCCTTTTTTGATGATGGAGTTTTACTTACCTGTTCTTTTTCACAATTTCCCATTATAGGATGTGCCGTTTTTGTTTGCTGTGATACATTTGAGATGCATATAAAAATGTATTTTGAGTCATATGCTGTTTTAGGCTTTGAATTGCTTTGTCCTTGTGGCATAGGATACACACACACACACACGTTTACTTAGCTATCTAAATGGGGACATTCCATAGGCGTAACGGTTTTTATACTGTACAAACTGTATTTTCTATCACCCTACACCTAAACCTACCCCTTACAGAAAACTTTCTGCATTTTTACAATTTAAAAAAAACTTTGTTTACTTTATTTTTATACCAGTTTTACAAATGAAGACGTCCCCAAAGGGAGGTTTTTGGAGATTTTGTCAGGTTTAGCTCACTTTTGGGTACAAATTTGTCCCCAAAATATGGTTAAGTAGGTACACACACATTGAGGACAGCTGCCCATTCATTCTCATTCCTGTGTCTGTGAGCTAAAATTACAAAGCTGCTGCCTGTCACACATAAAAAACAATTGTCTCTGTCCTGTTTGTGCTTTCAGAAGCTGTCTTGACCCACAGGCAACACCTCATGTAACAAATCTCTCTGTGTCAGCTATTACTTTCCTAGACATCTCTCAGTGCGGATCAAGAAGTTGATTTAGTTTAGTATTGTGATTGCAACTAATCGTAATTGTTTGTTTTTATTTTTGTTTTCATATATTTGATTTAACAGGTTTCACAATGGCGGACGAGTAAGTGTTTTATGCATTATTTTTCATGAACATGGCATGAACAAACATCTTTGTATAGTTATTTATTTGATATTATTTTCTTCCCTGTTATCTTTGCAACCACCAATAAACATAACATCTGCAGCAAAGTAAGTAAATAGTCTATTGTATATGCGACTGAAATTAGAGTAAAGGGATAAAAGCTTTAATTACATTATACAATAATTTTCTGATAAGGATAATGTGATTTATACTGTGTATTTTTATTCCAATTTGTTATTTAATTTGTGTGTCATCAAAAGCCTCCTACTCCATTGCCCCCTCGAGTGCAAGCCAAGGTATTGTGATTACGATATTGTGAAATATACAGTGATTTCTACATTGTTGAATAACAGAATATAATGCATAAAAATTGGGATTAAATTTGTTCTCATTTTTTTTTAGCCAAAGTCTAAGATTTCTGCATCTTGAAAACTTTCCTTGAAGGTATGATAGTGGTGTGTGTGTGTGTTCTACACTTTGAGAACTCAAAAAGTAAATGTACATGTGGCAGATATACTGATTGCCAGTTTTGTTCTGCAACGTTCTGTTTTCTCAGATCCTTTTGATCCAAAGAGCCATTGAGGTGTTAGAACAGGAGAAGATCAATCGCGATGAGGACAAGGTGAAATATCTGAGCGATAAGCTTCCACCTCTTCAGATAACCGGCCTTTCAATGGAGGAGTTGCAGGTTTGTAAAAGACAACTTCATCAACATATACAGAGTGACAGACACTGACCAAAACGCTAGAGAATTATTTATATGTTTCTTTCTATATTTTTAGGAAATTTTTAATAATAAATTTTTTTTTAGTACTTAATATGTTTATTTACATTTAAAATTATTATATTACCAGTTTGAACTCACTTGGCTAATTTATTGTTTCTTGTGAAGCTGGAATCTACACCCTAAAAAATGCTGGGTTAAAAAGGGACAAACCCAAAAAGGGACAACCCAACCGCTGGGTCAAAACAACCCAATAGCTGGGTCAAAACAACCCAACAGCTGGGTCAAAACAACCCAACCGCTGGGTCAAAACAACCCAACCGCTGGGTCAAAACAACCCAACCGCTGGGTTTGTTCCTTTTTAACCCAGCGCTGGGTTATATTTAACCCAGCATTTTTTAGTGTAGTCTTGCTCAAATTGAACAATTTCTATTTTTTCAGTCACCTCACAGCTTGCATGTTTCCATTTGTGTTATTTTAGTTATTTAGATTTGATAACTTAAATATTATTCACAAACATGCAAAATAGTAGTAGTAGTAATAATTTTGTGTCCAGAAACTATGTCGGCAACTCCATGTCAAAATCGATGTAGTGGATGAGGAGAGATACGACTTTGAGGCCAAAGTGAATAAAAACAACAGAGATGTGAGTAAATTAAATGTACCTTTTCTAAACTTAAACTAATATTAGATGACAGTTTATGTAATGAACACAGTGTCTGTGTCTGAAAGATCCATGAGCTGAAGCTGAAGGTGCAAGATTTAGGAGGGAAGTTTAAGAAACCTGCCCTGAGGAAGGTGCGTGTGTCTGCGGATGAGATGATGAGAGCGCTGCTGGGCTCCAAACACAAGGGCTCCATGGACCTCAGAGCCAACCTCAAATCTGTGAAGAAAGAAGACATTAAACAAGAGAAGGTACACCTGTATGCTCTAACCCACATTGACTAATGTGTGAAACTCACCAAAACATGAAGTCACATTACTATGGAAGCTTGATTCCACCATGTGATTAAAAAACAATTAATTGCGACTCTTATTATCTCACAATTTTAGACATTTTGTCTTGCAATTCTGAGAAACTGCGAGATATAAAATCATAACTGTGTGATATAAAATCATAAGTTAACTTGAACTTCTGAGAATTGGAATTGTGAGACATAAACTCGCAATTGTGAGGAAAAAAGTCTGAATTGTGAGATAAAAAGTTACAATTACCTTTTTTATTTTATTTAATTTTTTGATCCCATGGTGGAAAATCATATAAATAAAAAGAATATATATGAATTAGTGCTGTCAAACGATTAATCACATACAAAATAAAAGTTTTTGTTTGCATAATATATGTGTGTGTTCTGTGTATATTTATTATGTATATATAAATACACACACATACAGTATATATTTTGAAAAGATTTACATGCATTTACATGTCTGTATTTATATTCATATAATTTATATTATAAATACATATATTTAATATATAAACAACATATTTTTCAGAAATATATACATACATTTGTGTGTATTTATATACTGTATACATAATAAATATACACCGCACACATTGTGGACCTACAAAACCAGTCTTAAGTGTCAATTTTTCGAAATTGAGATTTATACATCATCTGAAATCTAAATAAATAAGCTTTCCATTGATGTATGGTTTGTTATGATATGACAATATTTGGCCGAGATACAACTATTTGAAAATCTGGAATCTGAGGGTGCAAGAAAATCAAAATACTAAGAAAATCGCCTTTAAATTTGTCCAAATGAAGTCCCTAGCAATGCATATTACTAATCAAAAATTACGTTTTGATATATTTACGGTAGGAAATTTACAAAATATCTTCATGGA
>NW_015551105.1:674416-696804 GCF_001515605.1 Sinocyclocheilus anshuiensis
CACATATATTATGTAAACAAAAACTTTTATTTTGAATGCGATTAATCATGATTAATCACTTGACAGCACTAATATGAATATATAAATATATATTTATATTTTTAAAGAAACTTTTTTTTTTTTTTTTGCATTGTGACATTACTTTCATGACCGTTAATATCATTGTCCCTCTTAAAACATTTCGCTTTTTTTTTTTTCTGTAATTCCTGTTATTCTTAAAGGTGATTATCATTAGATTCAGATTAATTTGTACTTTGGTCATGTCATTTTTTAAATGTTTTTATTTAGGAAAATAAACAGAACACAACAAATAAGCATTACATTACATTTAGTCATTTAGCAGATGCTTTTATCCAAAGCGACTTACAAATGAGGACAACAGAAACAATCAAAATCAACCAAAAAAAGCAATAATTGCTGTGACAAGTCTCGCTTAGTCTATAACGCAGTACACATAGGCCTGGTTTCACAGACAGGGCTTAGACTAAGCCAGGACTAGGCAATAGTTCAATTAGGACATTTAGGTCATTTTTATTAACGTGCTTTAGAAAAATCATTACTGGTGTGCATTCTGAGACAAAACCGAAGCAATTATATATTTTAAGATCAGTCAGTGCAAGTTCCTTTCAGTTAAAACTGCTCAGACTTACACTTTAGTCTTGGGACTAGGCTTAAGCCTTGTCTGTGAAACCGGGGGATAGTACTTTAAATAGAATATAATTTTTAATTACATTCATGAAGAATTGGGACAAATATGCCTACTTGCTGCAAAAAATGATTAATTGTCCTAAAAAGCATCCTTGACAGGGTTTTTAGAGATTCAAGAGAATAAAGGAAAGATATTTTCCGTTTTTCGGTAACTGCACACTGCATTTCTGTTTTGTCAGGTTATATTGACGGAGGTGGGCGACTGGCGTAAGAACGTTGAGGCCATGTCTGGTATGGAGGGCAGGAAGAAGATGTTTGATGCTGCTGGAGGAGGACAGTAATAGGAGTGTATATAAGAGTGTGTATAATTGTGTATATGTATGTGTGTGCATTTGTTATTAGTGACAGGTAAAATCAAAATGCATGAATATGCAAAATATGCATTAATACAAATCTCTAAAGAAAGCTTGTAACTATATGAATATGGAAATGTTTAATGTTACTTCATTGTATACTATTTACCCATTTAAGGTTAATACAATTTTGATTGTGCGATTCATTATGACAACAGACTGTCATGATATTTTTAACACACACTGGATGGATAGAACTTCACAACCTTATGTGATTGACAGTTTGGGTTCCTCTTACATATCAGGGTGGTGAGGTCACGTTAACAACGGACTCATTCAGATTATTCCCACTGTGTGACTGACTGTGTGATTGTGCTCAAGGATAAAAGAAGTCAGTGTCTCTACTGTCACTTTTGATCAATTTAATGCATCCATTATGAATAAAAGTATTAATTTGTATGATGCATTATAGTTGTTTTGTGATGTAGGCTGTATCTATTCAATACTATGCAGTTAGAAATATGCTAATATTCCATTCTGAATATAAAAACAACACTGATAATAGAGTCAGCTCCTTTAAATATGTTAAAGTTTAAACAATTGAGTGAGATAATGAGTGTGTCTATCTTTGTACTTTGCACTGACAATGTGGTGAGCTCAGCTGACTGTAGACCTGAGGATACACAACTCTAAATAAATGCAAGCCTTCACGAAATATAGCCCGCCTACGTATACAATTAAAAGGTATTTGTAGAATTTAAACATGTTCAGAGGGAAGCCAGAGTCTCCTGTTCTTATTTTAAACCTTCACAAGCTCATACCAACAGATGGAGGGCCCTCATTTAACTTTGTAGATGCTCTGGAATTAGGTGCTGTATTTGTGTTTTTCTCATTATACAGTTTGAAAACACTATACGATAAATGCAGTGTCTCATTTAAAATCTCCACAGTTGGAGAATACTGCACATGGAGACTCATCAAATACAATGCTGAATAAGTGACCATTTCACAAAATATTTTTCCACTTTAAAGCAAATGCATGTATGTATTTTACCTTGAAATATCAGTCTCAAAATCATTCTCATGGTACGTTGACTTATGGGGCGAATAGCTTGCTCACAAACTACAGTGGAAAATTGTATTAAAGGGATAGTTCACCCAAAAATTAAAATGAAAATTACCCCCATGATTTACTCACTCTCATTTCATTAATTCACTTCAGAAAGTCTTTATACACCTAGAAAGTCACGTACACCTAGGGTGACCATACTGCTCTTTTCGGACAAACTACTTTTCGATCATTACCTTCAGCAAGAGTGAAAACAGGAAAACAAAGCCAAAACCTGGATATTTTAGGCAATATAGAAAATCTGGCCAGGATGTGTCCGGGAAAAAGAGCATTATACACCTAGGATGGCTTAAGGGTGAGAAAATCATGGGGAAATTTTCATTTTTGGGTGAACAATCCCTTTAATGCAGCTTCAAAGCAGTTCAAGCATGAAAAGCATTTATAATTTTTTTTCAAAAGAAATGTACCTGCTTCCACTATAAACAAATCATTTACATTTGCAGAACTGAGAATCCTACTGCAGTACTGAGAAATGTTCTTCGAGGTCTTGGTCTAGTTATTTATTACAGCTATGATGCACATTTACAAGCAGCTATTTCTGGAGTCTGGCACAACAGACAGGGATCAGCCTATGTAACGATGGAGTGATGGAACAGAAGAATGATGAAGCTAACATGCCGACAGACAGAAGACTGAAAGGAAGTACATTATCCAATGCTGCAGTCAGACAGTAAACTAATTAATATATTTGCTTAATGCTCATCAACAGGTGATGCTGATATTGATTATATAACAAATAAAACACACTGAAGAAATCTGAAGAAATTTTAAGGTTGTTGGTGTCTGCATGAATGACTTAAAGGTCATTTTTCATTTTGCTGCCAACAAAATATTTGGAAAAATAAATAAAAAACAACTTGATTTTTTTAAGTAACACACTATTGACTGTCAGATCTACAATGCATCGCATTTTTATTTATTTTTTTACAAAAAAGCCCACCAAAAAAAAAACTGCAAGGCAGCAACATTTAGAGCATGTGTAACCATTAAAAAGAATCTCTGTAAAAACAGCGCCAAATCCCTACACAAACCAGTGTACAGTAGATATTTCCATCTGATTTCCTCCAAATTAAATACAGCAGAAGGCACTTATGAGTGAGCATGTTTTATGTCAGCTTTCTCATTTGGACAATTTTGCATGTAATTAATCAGTACAAACTCCTAACAAACCAAATAAGAACCCTACAGTAAAGAATTGAAATCGACTGTGTATGATGAATATTAGGATCTAAATAATACTGTACAGTAATACTGTACAGGATTGAATCAGTCTAAATCATCTTGAGCCAGGTTTGCTCATCGGAATGTGTCATGAACACAAGAAAACTGGCTGTTCGGGTACCTAACGCTGGATAATCCCTTTCTCTTTTGTATAAAAAGAACATTTTCCTTCAATACCACTACAAAATGGCAAATATCCAAAATAAGAAAACAAATAGCTAGGTCATTTCATACCCTCCTCAAAATAAATTACATTTTGCATAAAGAGAATTAAGCCTTGAATGAAGGTATTGTGACATTATTCTCTCTTTTGTATAAAAAGAACATTTTCCTTCAATACCACTACAAAATGGCAAATATCCAAAATAAGAAAAAAAATAGCTAGGTCATTTCATACCCTCCTCAAAATAAATTACATTTTGCATAAAGAGAATTAAGCCTTGAATGAAGGTATTGTGACATTATGTATGTTCAATGACAATTAAGCACATCTATACTAATAATGTTCCTGTATATCACAAAAACAAAAATATGAATGAATTTTTAATATTTAAATCAGCATACAGACCAATGCTACCATGATTTTAAATTTAAATGATTTTACTTTAAATTGAATAATATGTCTATTTTCTGCTTTATAGTAATACGAATTTGGGAGTAAAACTATTCTTTTAACATAAGGTAATTTCTTTTGTATTTTGAGGGTGATATACGACAGATGTGTTTTTGACAGGCTTTGTGAGATTGATTTGAAAACAGAACAGCATTTCTAACCTGAATGAATTCACTTTCTTAGACAAACACGCTCTGTGAATATTGCACTTCTCTTTGGTTTTGGCATTAAACCCTCACCCAAGACACCTGAATAAATACACTTTTTCTCAATATATACATCTCATTGAACGTCATACTTCTAGCTGTCAGAACAGAATACTCAGCCAGACGTGACTGAAGGCATATTATTGACCTGGAAGTGACGACAACGAGACAGTGATGCTGAAGCCATCAATAACTTGTATCGGTTCCTTTAAAGTCGGTTTTTCTTGATAGCATAGCTAGCTTGGGAGAAACATTCCAACTTTGGAAATGATCCAGTGAGGTTTGGATGCAACAGTGTTACACAACTCATCTTCAACCCAAACATCACAGGCGTCCTTGTCCTGAGTCTCTGTGTGTTTCCACCTCAAATTCACCTTCTGTCAGATGTGACCTGGAACTCATCCAGAATGTCCTGAAGTTTAAAGTGCCATGGTAACCGTTGCTCAGCAGTGGCGAGACTGTTGACATGGTTACGTGTTGCGCAGCATCTGGCGGTTCCACATTCCACGCTTTGAGTGAAAGTGATGGAAGAAGTTCCTCAGGTAGAGTCGTTCCACCTCCAGCCCACCCTGAAGGATCCTTGAGACCACAGAAAACAGAAAGCACTTCAGACACCAAATAATGTTTGTTTAGCATTAGAGATTATAGATATTAAAATTCTGTCTGACACAAAAAGCTGCATTATTTTCACATTACAGGCAATAGCGGATGCAACAGTGTTACACAACTCATCTTCAACCCAAACATCACATCACACCCTTGTCCTGAGTCTCTGTGTGTTTCCACCTCAAATTCACCTTCTGTCAGATGTGACCTGGAACTCATCCAGAATGTCCTGAAGTTTAAAGTGCCATGGTAACCGTTGCTCAGCAGTGGCGAGACTGTTGACATGGTTACGTGTTGCGCAGCATCTGGCGGTTCCACATTCCACGCTTTGAGTGAAAGTGATGGAAGAAGTTCCTCAGGTAGAGTCGTTCCACCTCCAGCCCACCCTGAAGGATCCTTGAGACCACAGAAAACAGAAAGCACTTCAGACACCAAATAATGTTTGTTTAGCATTAGAGATTATAGATATTAAAATTCTGTCTGACACAAAAAGCTGCATTATTTTCACATTACAGGCAATAGCCAATATTAATATTCTAGACAAGGCAAGTTTATTTATATAGCACATTTCATACTATATATGATGGCAATTTGAAGTGCTTTACATAAACGTCACCTCCGTGGTAAAAAAGATCAAAGATGATCTGGATAGGTGGATGGATCTAGCTATATCCTGGCTGGGTCGGATAGGGTTAATTCAAATGAACATCCTCCGTATTACACATGACTCCAATTTACATTGGCAGGAATATGATTAGGGATCTGGAAAAGCATTTCTCAAGGTTTATTTAGCATAAAAACAAACCAAGAATGAAAATCTACTAAATACAATTAACAATTGAGGCTGGTGGTCTCTCCCTCCCTAATATTTGTTTCTATACCTGGTCTTGTCATGCTAGAATCCTACTAAACTGGTGTCAGGATATGCACTCAGCTATGAATATTGATTTATTTTTTACTTTGCCATATTCTCCATTCAGCCTGCTTACTGGGACACGAAGTACAATTATCCTGAATATGAAAAGCAATCCCTTTCTTCAGGGTATATTAAAGGTGTGGCGAGATATCTGTTAATTTTTTGGTAACAACAGCTCCCCAGTGTTATTGACGCCTCTCATTAGGAATCAGGTTAAGGACAGTATGTTCCAGCAACGGTATAAAAATTGAATCAAATTTTTTCTTTATTTGTTTGATGGTGACATGCTTTCAACAGCTGTAGGATACATTTAACATGCCAAAGCAGCATTTCTTTGGCTATCTACAAATTAGACATTTTATACAAACCAAGATCCCTGGTTCTTCCCCTAGCTTGTCAAAATCTCCAATGGTTTATTTATTAATTCAAGAAAGCAAGTTAAGAAACGTGATTTCTGTAGTTTATTGCTCATTTCTCAAGCATGCTGGTCTTAATATTTCAGCATTTAGAAATGTGTGGGAGAAAGATTTTGGTAGCATCCCCGAGAACAAAGAGTAGGAGAAGGCCTTAAAACATATGGGCAGTATATTTATTTGCAACGAAGCAAGAGAAACAGTTTAAAATTGTCCAGCATTTGCATTGCACCCCATACATTCTTAACAAAATTAATCCACAAAGGTCATCAATTTGCTTAAAGTGTAAGAGTGTCGCTACACATAGCCATATGTTTTGGTTTTGCCCGTTAATCTCATGATTCTGGAGCAAGGTCCAAAGGAGATTAGAGAACATATTTGGTCAGAGCCGATCCTCCCTATACGCAAAATACGCAAGCTGCGTAGGGCCCCCGAAACACCAGGGGGCCCCCTTGCTATCAAAGATGATTTAATTTTAGTTTCGTTTTTGAATTTGGCCAGCGGTTATGAAAACGTGAATGATCATTTCTTTTAATGTGGTGCGCTGTCATTACAAATCATGTAATGTGAATGTCATACAGTCTTGCTCCAGACTAAAAAAAATGAGTTGACAGCGTACCGAGCCACGGAAGAAACACTGTTTCTCAAGCTCTTTCCGCGAGCACGATTCGAGACGGAGTGAAACACGGACAGATGTTTTTCATTCATTCGTTTATAACCACTCAATCCTAGGTCTAGTACACAATAACTCGACACTTGCACCAGGGGACTTAACTCTTGCTCAGAAGTTGATTTTTATTGCCCGAAGATGTATATTACTTAATTGGATTAAAGACAAACCACCATCAATTCACCAGTGGAGTTCGGAGATACTTTTAGATGTATCTGGTCTCCTTTTTTTGCCATCTTACCAGACTCAACTAAAGAAACTGTAGAGCTTGGCCCAATAGACATGACTTGGAAAATTCTTAATTTAAAGAAAATTGAATGCTGTTGTTATGTATGTATACTATCCAGGGGGTGGGGTGGGTGGGTATGTTTTTTTTTTTTATTTATGTAATTTTGCTATGTGTTATTTTGTATGTTATTCTTGTTAAAAACCAATAAACATTCAGTAAAAAAAGTGCTTTACATAAAAGTGATTACAAATAAAAATGTACATAGAAATAAAAAATAATAATAATATATATATATATTTTTTTACTATTTTAGTACAATTTTATACTATAAAATATATATTAGATATTAAGTTTTATTTTCATAAAAATTCTAATCTAAAAATGAGAAATCTTTAAATGCTGCCAGTGAGTTTAGGAATCACAACATCATAATGCACAGTATTAAAAATGATACTGACTTTTAATGATTAACTTGTATTAACTGTATTAAGTGTGATATTAGTGTATTGTCTCATGACTGACCTGTCCAGTAGTTCCCAGTCCTCTCCGCCCCAGCGGTCAGTGAATTCTTTGGTGTTCATGCCCCCAATGGAGTCCAGGTCTGATTTATAAATGCCCAGAAGACCAAAGCCATTGACCTCCCAATAACCTGCACATTACCAGCACAACCGTTTTCAACACTGAAAATAACAAGAAATGTTTCTTGTAGAGCCCTGCACGGGCCTCAAATCTAGGCCCTAGCCTGGCCCTTGTCCAGCTTAGCAGAATTGTCGGCCCGAGTCCGAATGGAGCCCGTGTCTTTTTTATCTCACTCTCTTCCCCATTACACAGCTGCTGTTGCAGCTATTTGATTTGAATGGCAAAGTGGTTATATTTCTTTTCGTTTCTTTAATAAGTTCATTTGGAAAAAAAGTTACATTAAAGTTTTTGTTTTTTAAAGTGACGACCAAGCGGCCAGCGGCAGACAGCGAGTTGATCACATGTTTGATCAATTTAGCCTTCTCAAATCAACACGACGTAAATAAGTCGGGCCCTGTCTGGCTGAAATGCAGGGCTCTAGTTTCTTGAGCACTAAATCAGCAATAGAATGATTTCTGAAGGATCACGTGACACTGAATACTGGAGTAATGGCTGCTGAAAATTCAGATTTCTTTCAAAAACATTAAAAAACAAATCTCATCAACCCCAATCTTTTGAATAACAGTGAATGTGTTGATATACAGTAATCTGATTTGGTGTTGTATATGACGGTTTTATCAGTTTATCTTGTGTTTGTAAGTCTGTACCATCAGGTTCCAAAGGTGTAGCGCCACAGTTCAGTCGCATGACTATCGGAGCAAAGGCCATGTGCCTCTCCACACAGTGTTTTCTCACAGTGTCGATGAAGCCAGGTGGAAAATGGATGTGCAGATCACAAAGAAACACAATACTGTGATCATCCTGAGCAAGAGACAGATCTTTATAAGCTGCAATTAAGTGACATCTATCACCTTGCATTAGTTCTGCTTTCATTTTCACTGAAGATCATGGCATGTTTCAAACAAGTATTAGAAATTCATGTCATGTGTCTGGTGCGTATTGCATCTTAAACTTACAGTAATGAGGTCTATTCCTGCCTGAAGTCCTGCTGATCTCTCAAAGTTTCCACTTAACCTGAGGTACTGATACCTGAAACAGAGGACACACAAAAGAAAGGGAATCAAAGTGGGGTCTCATTTTACTGAGTTGTAGTAAAGTGACTTTACCACAGGTTCAGAAAGAAATATGATAGCTACAGAAGCATGAGATGACATAATGTGCCATATGATCATGAAATCTAACTCTTGAAGGATCACTCTGCTAAGCGTGTATTTATAAACTGGTAAATGTACCTGGGTAAATAAGAGTTCTGTAGTGCTTGTTCTATGTTCATATCAGTGCTTTCATAGTCAGTAATGATGACGTTGAAGTTCTGATCTCCAGTGGTGCGGTATATCTCCTCCATGTCTGAAATAAACTGCTGCACCCAACGGGCCTGGTTCTTCACTGCAGACATACAAACACAGACAGTGCTTTATTAAGATATTTCATGCAGCATACAAAGAAACATGCCCAAGTCGTTTCCTTCACCAGGGATAGTAAGAAAGCATCTTGAATAAAACTTCTCTATATGAGAGTTACCTGGGATGATGAAGTGGACAGTAGCAGTCGGGTTCCAGTAGAAGCTATATGGATTGCAAAGCTTAAGTTCTTCACCCTGAGCATTTTGTTTTTTGTGAGAACCCCAGTCTTCAGTTCTTTTCACATAGATGTACTGAACCAGGCGCAGGTGGCGTCCTGAAGCCTCCAACAATTCCAGTTCCAGTAGATATCTACTGCCACGATTGTAATCAGGCTTCTTCTCAATGTTCACAATACGCTCTAGAGAGAACTGCCTACACACACCGATTAGTGTCAGAGATTAATTAAAATGTTCAGAATGGCATATTACTATACTATAAATACCGTTTTTACTGTGCACAGATTTTCTGTATTTATGCAAAACTATAGGACCAGAGCATACTGTGTGACATCCAAAATGCAATGCACTTCTAATTTCCTTCTAATTTCCATTATGATGGTGAATGAGCTGAAAATACTATTAACTAATATTTTTTTATTTAAAATGGTGTATTTAGAAAATAATAATTTAATATAAAAATTAAAATATTGCATACATTACAGTTACAAATTTTGGGTCGCTTAGATTTTTTAATGTTTTTGAAAGAGGTCTCTTATGCTCACCAAGGCTGAATTTATTTGATACAGAAAAATAGTAATATTATGAAATATTATTACAATTTTAAATACCCATTTTCTATTGTAATATATTTTGAAATGTAATTTATTCCTGTGATGCAAAGCTGAATTTTCAGCATCATTACTCCAGTCTTCAGTGTCACATGATCCTTCAGAAATCAGTATAATATGCTGATTTGCTGCTCAAGAAACATTTCTTATTATTATCAATACTGAAAACAATTATGCTGCTTAATATATTTGTGGAAACCCCAATGTGTTTATTTTTCAGAACTCTTTTATCAATATAACGTTTAAAAGAACAGCATTTAATTGAAATGGAAGTCTTTTGTAGCATTATAAATATCTTTACTGTCACTTTGATCAGTTTAATGTGTCCTTGTTGAATAAAAGTATTAATTTCTTTCTTTTCGAACAAACCCATATAAAAAAAGTTACTCTTTTGATGCAGGTTTCACAGGCAGTATTCTGTATAAACTGTTCCAAACAAAGCTCATAGAGTCTTATTTTGCATACTGCAGAATTAATTGAATATTAGATTCATTATAATTGTAACAGTCGGCCTACCTTGGATATTTCTTGTTTAGTTTCTTCATGAGAGCTTCCACTACAGACAACGCTTCTGATTCCTCAAGCAGCAGGTTTCCAGACACATTACACTTCAGATCGATCCAGTCGGAGCGCAAGGCATGCAGATCTAGGGGTTTAGCCTGGAACGTCTGACACCACTTAACTTCCACGTCATACACAACCCTGTTTGTGAGGTCATAGTCTTCGTCCCCCTGGCTCACCCAAGCATCGTCTTCATCTCCTCCATCTTCGACCTCTTCTATATGCATCGCATTATCCTGAATCTCCTTTTCCTTTCTGACGTCATTCACATGACCCCAGCGGCTGTTATATTCTTCGTTAGATGGAGCCGCGATGACCGATGCCTTATTCGATGAGTTTTGGTGTTGATGTTGGGTAATTTGGAGATGATGAGCCACATTTTGCTTGATAATACTGTTGTCATCTTCTACAGCCTTTTCAGGGTTGTCCTTCAAAAATTGCATGGCTTCATCTGCTTTATGTTTTGGGTGTTTGAGCCTCTTTATCGGTTCTGCTTTGACTTCATCCCCATCCAAGGAAGGCCGTTTATCTTTAACCTCATCTAATGTGTTCTTGGGTGCCCTGTCCACATGTTCTCCAAGATAGACTTTCCGATTACCCATTCGATTCACAAGATCATGACGTTCCTTCTGGACCTCATCAAACATGGCAGAGTTGGTCACTGATTTCTGCTTCATCTCATTGGCTTCTCGTATGTTCTCCATGGGAATATTTCTGTCTCTGACTGCCACAAGATTTGGATTTCCATCACTACTATTGCTGTATTTGGCTTTACGCAGGTGGAGCTCAATTCTATCATCCGGAGTGAGAGATTGGTCCACTTGTTGTTTCACCTTTGACCTCGAGCGATCTTCTCTCTGAGCTGGTCCTGGATTCTTCTGGTCAGGTATCTTCTCCATGACATTATTCTGAAACCGCTGTGAGTCTTTTTCTTTTCCCAGGTCATAGTACTTCAACTCAGAAGGTGGGTTTTGGAGGTAGTGTTGATCCTGTAGGTTTTGTTCAGGACGTCTCCTTTTCTTCTTCTTTCTTGGTTGCTGCTGTGGTTCCTCTGGGTGGTTCTGTGGTTCTCCAGGTGGTTTCTGGATTTCCTTAGGTTGGTTGTCTTGGTCCATCTGTTGAAATTTGTTTTTTAGGTCCCCGTCTTCCCTCTTTTTTCTGATTCTGCCATGTTTCTGGACAGAAAACAGATTACGGCGTCTCTTCATTATATAATCATCAAAATCGTCTCCATAATCCGGGAGAACCTTGTTCCTCTCCATAGCTTTCATTTGCTTCCTCTCCTCATACTTTCCAGCTTTCTGAAAGCCCTCATCTTCATTTCTGCCCAGATTCACGGCTCTTCCTAGCATGCCGTCTCCTACAGGAAGACAAAGACAAGCATTAAGTGTCTTGAAATGGGGAATGAATAAGCACTTCCTTTCAAAGAGTTTTAAGTTCTGAACCATCAAGCTGATGCATGTTTTAATGCAATAAAGACAACAAAATTGACCATATTTTAATAAATTTACCTGATCTTATAGCACACAATTCATGATTATACATTTTAATAATGTTTAACATTATACATGATTAATAAGATAATAATGTTTGTTTTCAAAATTTCATAAAATTAAGCCCTGCTCATTATTTACAACAAAATATTTCTGTTGTATTAAAGGGATAGTTCACCCAAAAATGAAAATTTGATGTTTATCTGCTTACCCCCAGGGCATCCAAGATGTAGGTGACTTTGTTTCTTCAGTAGAACACAAATGAAGATTTTTAACTCAAACCTTTGCAGTCTGTCAGTCATATAATGGAAGTGAATGGGAATCACGGCTTTGAAAGTCAAAAAAACATACACAAACAAAACCAAAATAAACCCTGCGGCTCGTGACGATACATTGATGTGTAAAGACACGAAACGATCGGTCTGTGCAAGAAACTGAACAG
Source organism: Sinocyclocheilus anshuiensis (assembly GCF_001515605.1). NCBI lineage: Eukaryota > Metazoa > Chordata > Actinopteri > Cypriniformes > Cyprinidae > Sinocyclocheilus > Sinocyclocheilus anshuiensis. Next base: position 686,746 of record NW_015551105.1, read on the forward strand.
TATTTATATCGTTTTTTACCTCTGATTCACCACAATGTCCGTACTGTCCTGAGCGTGTTCTCAACAGCCGGCGCGTGCACAGACCGATCGTTTCGTGTCTTTATACATCAATGTATCGTCACGAGCCGCAGGATTTAATTTGGTTTTGTTTGTGTATGTTTTTTTGACTTTCAAAGCCGTGATTCCCATTCACTTCCATTATATGACTGACAGACTGCAAAGGTTTGAGTTAAAAATCTTCATTTGTGTACTACTGAAGAAACAAAGTCACCTACATCTTGGATGCCCTGGGGGTAAGCAGATAAACATCAAATTTTCATTTTTGGGTGAACTATCCCTTTAAGGAAGTTAAATGCAATGCGAATGTAGTCTTTAAATTTAAAGACACCACAAAAGCATTCATTGTTTGCTGTACCTTTGTATTTGATGACTAACTCCTCATTTTCAGGCAAATCCAGTTGAATGTAGTTTGAGAAGCCGTATCTAAAAAGAAATGAATTGATTTGATATCATAATGCACAAGGTGCACTAAAGGCCTTGTTCAGATTGTCGGTCCAAATCCGATTTTTGTGCATATCCAATTGGAATCTGATTTAAACTTTTGACTGTCCACACTGTGTATCATGTCTGTTCAGACCGGATTTGAGTGTCCGTGGTGCTTTTTCTTTTTTACGAACTATCTGCATTGGTTTCTATGGCAATGACGTTGCGTTGGTATGCATACGCCAAAAACAACAATAACAGCATTACAGTTTGCAATACAGATGTTGTCTTACATCGTGACAACATGTTGCCGTTGTGCTGGATTATATTGCGTCTTATGAGGCAGCGTCAGAAACGTAGGAAGGACGGCTTTTTTCCGTGCTGCCGTCTGGTCTCAAAACTCAAAGAGGTGCATAGACCAGCAGTATACGGTCATTTTCTGCCTGACTTGCACTTCGCGACAACACAGCCTTGTTTCTGCAAAGACATTAAGCATGTTTTCTACAAACAACATCTGACGTATTTACATTTTATGTGGTGTGAGAAAGAGACATAGGCAAAAAAGCTATGCTAAATCCGATCTGAGCGGTCAGACTGAAACAGATTTCCAGAAATGCAGTTTGAATAGGATTTCAAACCACATATAAATGTGGCTTGAAACAGATTTCTAAAAATCAGATTTCAGATGATTTTTTTGTCGTTCAGACTTGCTAAATATGATCAGATTCTATTCGGATATGCACAATAAAATAGGATTAGGACTGACAGTCGGAACAAGGCTAAAGAGAACTAGATTGACTGTACACGACCATTCAAAAAATTTGGGGTCAGTAAGATTTTTTTATGAAGAAATTCATACTTTGATTCAGCAAGGATGCATTAAATTGATCAAATGTGACAGTAAACATTTCTATTTCAAATGATGTTCAAATAAAGCAGCATTTAATAAACATTACTGAAGGATCATGTGACTAAAGACTGGAGAAATGGCTGCTGGACATTCAGCTTTGCATCACAGGAATAAATGAGATTTCAAAATACATTCAAATAGAAAACAGCTATTTTAATTGTATTAATATTTCACAATATCACTGTTTTTACTATTTTTTTTAATCAAATAAATACAGCCTTGGTGAGCATAAGAGGCTTTTGAAAAAACGTACCAACCCCAGACATATGAACGGTAGTGTACTGTATTTGTGCGTCTACCTTTCCAGGTAATATGGATTCCCACGGTAGAAACATTTGTTATCGTTCTCCATGTGTGTGAGCCGTGTGTAGTCATTAGGATACACATACGTCAGGTGCACCTGCATCAGATTAGATTGATCGAGATTATGCATGCATAGGCACAACAACATTCCCTGCTTTATAAAGGAATGCAATAAAAAATAATTTCTCTTAGTTTTCTATGTATGTGTGTGTAAGCACTTACAAACTGCAGGCCCTGGTAGCGCATTAAAGGATATCCCTTTATGCTGTAGCTGGGGTTATAGATACAGTCAGGTAAAACTCCCTGCAAACGTGCCCTGTCCAATAATGGAACTACTTGTACAAATACATACAAACAAGAAAAACATAAATAACACTTTATTACATTACTATTATTATAATAACAATAACAACAACAACATGCACAGTTACATTAAAGGGGTCATATGACGTTGTTAAAAAAGAACATTATTTTGTGTATTTGGTGTAATGAAATGCGGTTTAAAGTTCAAAAAACACATTATTTTCCACATACTGTACATTATTGTTTCTCCTCTATGCCCCGCCTTTCTGAAACGCGTCGATTTTTACAAAGCTCATCGGTCTGAAAAGCGAGGTGTGCTGTGATTGGCCAGCTATCCAGTGCGTTGTGATTGGCCGAATACCTCAAGCGTGTGACAGAAATGTTACGCCCTTACCATATTGTCATGCCATGTACCGGCGCGATGAGTCAACACCAATAAAACCCATTACAAACGAGGCATTTGTAGCATCCAGTGGGGACATAATTACTGATTATAATGACTTATACTGTCGTTTTACTCATTGCGTTGCATCGCGCTGCGTAAACATAAAACCATGTCTGCATTTGTGATCGGAGAAATGACAAACATTGAAATCGCATCATATGACCCCTTTAATACTTAAATGTATTAATTCCACAAACTGAAGCATCTAATGCAGTGGTTCTTTATTTTTAAATGACTAGTATCATTACTAATATTAGTATTATTGTTTTTATTAAAGAACACATGAATACAGTTCTTAAAACTTGTGAAATTACAAAATGGAGAGTGGTTAATTTAATTAAAGTAATGTAATTAATTGTAAGATTCTGAGTTTCTGTTAATAAAAAGTAGCTTTGTCATAATTGCAGCAGAAATAACAAAAATATTATATAGAACATGGGGTTGGGGGTGACCATAGAATATTGTGTTGGATAACAAGGCCCTTTCTTAGTCAAAAAAGCTAAGAATCACTGCGCAAATGTCTCTATGCCACAAGGTGGCACTGAATTCATGTTCTGTCTGCATATATTCCAATGTTTTAAGAAGTGCTTGTACACATGCAACTAAGATCTGTTGTAGATTTTGTCTGAAAATCAATATATCACAAAACTAGCAAGAAACTACAGACAAGAACCAAACATAATATAAAGTGAGGGAAATAATAACAAGAAGTGCAGATGAAAATGATGTAGTATATATTATAACCGAACTCTCATCATCTGCCAGGTCCATTTAATTTAAAACTTCTATATTCCCTCACTCTCATTTTTCAAACCTGTATACATATATTCTGTGTACAGTTATATTATGTACACACTGTCCATTTTGGACCGTTTTGACAGACATGGTTACCATGAACCATCAATGTATTAAAAGAGTTGTGTAAATATTCTTTACTTTTACTTCCACTAAAAATATCTGCATGTGGGTTTGGAACGCCCTGAGGGTTTCCCTTTAACGAGTTAAGTTCAGTGTTTAATAGCTGAGAATGTCTGCATTGTTGGCGTATTATGTTTATTTTGACTATGAAAAGGGTGTTGAGTAAATGAGTTTGTGCCTGAATTTCTCACCCTGATGAAACGAGTCACGTGGATCTGGTCTCAGCATGTCTACTCCATGGGGCGGAGTCTGAGATGACCTCTGGAGCGGAGTCACATGACTGGCAATGGTCTGAGGAATGTGACTGACATCTGCTGCCTTCAGAGAGGACTCATCTGTGCGCACACACACACAATTAGGCCTGGTACAGCAGAGCTGGTTTTACTGTGTAAACTGTGACATACAAAAATTAGGCCATCAGTTTGGAAAGCACACTACCATACTAATTAGTATGTAGACTGTTCAAGTTTAGACTTGATTAAAAATGCAACATTTCTGAGATGACTACTTTTTTTAAAGTATGTTAAATATTATATGTAAAATAGTATTTTCAAACATACCAATTTCAGTTTTCATTTTAAATGTAATATTAGTTTAATTTTATATTGCAGTTTTGTCATTTATATTATTTTTTATATATATTTCTATTTAGCTTTAATTTATATTTATTTCAGTTTAAGTAATTTTAATACTTTAACAAATTAATTTTATTTCAGTTAATTGTCAAGGCAATATTTCAAATTTTTGTTTAAATTTTTCATCTAATATATATATATTTTTTTAATTTGAGCTGTTTTTAAATGAATGAAAATGATACTTAATAAAATAATAATAAAAAAAACTAATTTTAGTTTTAGTTAACAATAACTAATGCAAACACATCACCAAACTAGCAGTCAGAAGACACAAAAGCACAGTTTCTCACTAGAACTACATAAGCATTTATACAAAAATGAATGCAAAGGCCTGTATTGACACACTTCAGCTAAAGCAATATGACAACAACAACACACACACACACACACACACACACACACACACACACTTTGCACAGTGGCGACTACCCCATCATTAGCTCTATTTCAGGGCGTGTGTGCGGACAGGAGCAGCTATTCCAGGCGACCTAACACTACCCTGACATTTCTGCAACCACATCCCAAAATAACACACACACACACACACACACACTCACTCACTCACTCACTCACTCACTCACTGGTGTAGAGGGAGATGAACTTGGAATCAATGATTGAAAATCCATTCCCGATCTGTTTGAGGCACCACTGTAAGTAAAGACAGACAGTGTCATAACAGTGTACAACAATCACACACAAACACCCTCAGTAAACACACTCACCGCAACCTCCACATGGTCTGTTCCTTTATCGTTTTGCTTGTGGATAAGCTCAAAGAAATATTTATTGTTCTTTTGCAGACTGTAAAACAAAAAGTGAAATTTTACCACTTTGGCATGAACACCATCAGATCTTTGAAATTTTTTTATAAATCATCTAATGCAACTCAAAAGTTTTACATTAAAATATAACATGAAATTGACTATTTACTTTATTAATAAATAATCAATTTAAACATTTTTTTCTTTATTCGAAATATTTTTTTTTCTTTATAGTGACGTTAAAAGTTGCTTTCTCAATATGCTTTACCACAAAGACAAGACACATCAGAATAAAACAAAATAATTTAAACAAATACAATTAGGAAATAGGAAATAAGTAAAAAAACAAACAAAAAAACTGAAATACATGAACTATTCTAATGAAAAATCAAGTATTTATATTTTTAATTTTATATATTATATACTATAATATAATATACTAAAATAATGTCATTTAATTGATAAATAAATAAATGAATGAATAATTAAATTTAAAAAACTGTCATGTTCCAGTTAAAGGGACATTTCATGCAAAAATGAAAAAGAAGATTTTTTGAAGAATTTGTGGTAGCCACTGACTTCCATGGTATTTTTTCCATACTATGGAAGTCAATGGCTACCGTCAACTGTTACACAAATTCTTCAAAATATCTTAATTGTGTTCAACGGAAGAAAGAAACTAATACAGGTTTGGAACAACTTATGGGTGAGTAAATGATGACAGAACTTTCATTTTTGTGTGAACTATCCCTTTAAATCAAGTTATTTAAAGTTTTTTTAAGTAATAAAAAAGACAAACGCATATAACAATTATTAAACTGATGTACATCTACGCTTCCATTCTAAACACATCCAGTATGATATGATATACTATCATATATTATGCTACTATCATATTTTAATAAAATGTATTTTATTAAAATTATTTAAAAAGATTCAGAGACCCAACTAAAGTGGTTTTGTAACTTTCTCAGACTAATAATATCAGAGCCTAACATCTCGATGAATTTGATCCATACTGCCTACAGCAATGTTTCTGATTCTGAAATCACATTTTAAAATCACATGTTTTGTTTACTGTTGAATGTGCATGCACATTAGCTGGATCTGCCTTGTTTTGTGTGATTTGAGCTAAAGATACATAATTGATTTTTGTTGTTTAATTTAAAGTATGTTACTGAAATGTAATCTTGGCCAACAGTTGTTAGACACACACACACACACACACACTATTACAAATCATATTATAACAGACAAATACTTCTAATGATTTCCCACTTTGTGCCATGACCAGAATCAGGACACAAGCAGCAGCTTGTGAGTCTACACATACTGAATGTAAAAATAGTTTGTTATCGAGTTATGAGGTCATAACATGGAGAGATGTGTGAGCACCTCCCTGAAGCATTATGAAACACAAACACAGCATTCACTTACGGAATGAGATCTGATATCTGACTGGCGTATTTCCCATATTCCCCTGGGGCGGTCCATTCTCTGCCTGTCTAAAAATGCAGGAATCACAAAATTAAGTGTATGCATTTCACGCATCTGAATGAAAGTAATTGTAAAGTTGACACTCTGTCTCACAAACCTTTCCAACATAAGCGCGGAGCTTCAGATTGTCTGGATTCTCATCATCACTGAGCCAAAACTCACTGTTATCATCAGACGCCACTGCAAAAAGAAAGTCACCTGCCAAACAAAGGGGAGGGTTAACAGTGGGACAATGGCACACAATCTGAACGTGTGTGTGTGTGTGTGTGTGTGTGTGTGTGTGTGAGAAAGAGAGAAAGACAGACCATCAGTATAAGGATGTATGTATCCAAATATCCTGAGTCCATAATTGGTCCAGCTGGGCGACACAGCAAGCTTCTTCACAGTTGTACGATTCTACAGAGATAAAAACATATCAAATGCAATGCAAACAAATACTAAGGTAGCACTGTTTGTTAACATGCTTGATCTTTTTATAGTAGGAATATTTAGATAAATGCTGTTGTTTGCTAGTACTTTTTTGATTCACATATACAACCTAGGTCTATTCTAGCAGTATTTAGAGTAAATGTATCTGTTTAAATTTATTAAAATAAAAAGCATGAAATGTATATATGTAAAAAAAAAAAGGTTATTTTGTCAACTTTTTTCAGAAATGTCCTCAATTCTAACAGACATAGCCTAAAAGACATTAAAACCCATTTCACATTTTTATTTTTCAAAATGTCCCAATTGCAAACATACAGTAAAAACAGTCATATTGTTATTACAAATGAAAATTTTATATATTTCAAAATGTTTATTCCTGTGATTGCAAAGCTGAATTTTCAGCAGTCATTACTCCAGTCATATGATCCTTCAGAAATCATTCTAATATGCTGATTTGAAAACACTTCTTATACCAATGCTGAAAACAGCTGTGCTGCCTAATAATTCTATAAAAACCTAGATACATTTTTTGCAACTGTAAATGTCTTTACTGTCACTTTTGATCAATTTAATGCATACTTGCTGAATAAAAGTATTTGTTTAAAAAAAATATTACTGACCCCAAACTTTTGAATGTTAAGTGTATATATGGCAGATGTGTCATCTGTACAGATATAACACCTACGTGAGGATATAGTGGAAAATGTAGATTCTTCCATAGTTGAGCTATAGATGTGCCACACCAGTCCTCAAAGACGTGAAGATTCGCCATTCCTTTATACTGCAGCAAACATACAACACACAAATATATACAAATGAACACATTTTTATATTCCAATAGTCTATACCATTAAAATATATTTCATCCATCAGACTGTAAAAACAAGGAAAACCCAAGTTTACATTATGCACTTATGGAGTAAGACACTGCACTTTAATAAACATTAAAATACTGTTTAAAAAAAGTGTAGTAATGACATGTTTTCTATAGTGCTGAAATAATTTTGAAGCACTTTTAATTACTAACAAACATACAAAATGAACAAAAATGTACAGCTCATGTGTAATGTTTAAAATAGTACAGGGACACCAGAGACACACAGAGTCTTGCTAAATTTAACAAGACACCAAAACTCTTGCTGAAGACACACAGAAAGAGCCGTGGGCGACATACTCATGTGGCTTAATACCATCATCTTTACAGTATATGCACATTAACAGATGACAGAAATATTACAAACTACTACACTAACAAAGTACCAAAAATACCATGGTATTGGTTTTTTGGGCACATACCAAGGAAATACTATGCTTTTTGAAGATGTGCCATGGCAATACCATGTTTTTGGGTATGCATAATCTTAAAACCATATTTTTGATAATACTATCCATGTGTGTTTCTGTCATTGTGGCCATATCATTACCTCCACCCTCCATGTCTGTTGAGTGTTTTTTGGTTTCCAGATGTCTTTATCACGATTATCGTCATGAGCCTGTGACACACACATAAAAAAAACACACAGAATTTTTGTTCATGCTTCTGCATTCTAGCAGCATTTTGGATTTCGTTTGCGTTTCAAAATCTACTCTGCAACTACCTAGACAACATTTTTGAGCATTATATTTTTATTTCTACAGTATGTACATTTTCTGTATGCATGGAATACTAGAATGACCTACTACATTTGTCAAAATTTGCAGTATACAACCAGAGGATGTTGCATGGAATACCATATCCCACAATGCAAAGTACTTAAAGAAACAGTTCACTCAAAAATGAGAATTTTCTGAAAGCTTACTCACCTTCTGATTATCCAAGATGTAGATGAGTTTGTTTCTTCATTGGAACAGATTTGGAGAAATTTAGCATTGCATCACTTGCTTACCAGTGGATCTTCTGCAGTGAATGGGTGCCGTCAGCACCCATTCACCCATTTTCTTCTCACATTAAAATCCACTGTCATATTTGTTTAGAACTGTTTTGGACAGTTTTCACTTGTAAACAGTGCTTGATCTGTGCATATTTCTCTCCTGATTCAGACGAGGCGACTTTTTCACTGGAGAATGCAATATTATGGATTGAGGACTCACATTTTAGCCTGACGGTTTAAATTAAAAAAATGTCTTGATGGATTTGTTTCTTACAAACATGCAACTTTTCACTTCACGAAATGTTAATTGATGGACTGGAGTGGTGTGGATTATTGTGATGTTTTTATCTGTTTGGACTCTCATTCTGACGGCACCCATTCACTGCAGAGGAGCTATTGTTGAGCAAGTGATAGAATGCTAAATTTCTCCAAATCTGTTCCGATTTGCAAACAAACTCATAAACATCTTGGATGGCCTGGGGATGGGTAAATTTTCAGCAAATTTTCGTTTTTGGTTGAATTATTGGTTTAACTTGACCATTCACTTTGAAATGAACAAGAAATGTCAGCCATGACAAATATTTTTCTTGACACAATATATTTACCTCTGGCTGCTAAGAGTCATGTTTTTAAACAAAACTAGGGCTGCACGATAAATCGCATGCGATATTTAACGCGCATCTTGTCAGAAAGCCGGTTCTGTAATCAGCAGATTTATCGTGCAGCCCTAAACAAAACTGAATTTAAAAATTTAAAATCATTTTAATTCCAAGACTATAACTGGTCTCCGTTAATGAAACATAAAACAAAAGGAGTGAAAGTGTCAGTTTTTACCACTTGTTGAGCAGCAGCTTTTGCCCAAGCAACGCTTTCACTGTGGACGGTTACACCTGAAAGACAAAAAGAGTAAATATTTAGTTAAGTAGCCAATAAATTAATTACATCTGACGGACCATGTGTGTGTATTCGATCCAGGACAGTGACATTAGGTTGCCATTGATGGTTTAGGATTTCTCCAGATAGACTGAAACTGATTCCATGTTCACATTAATCTTTAACAGGAGGGAAAGCATTAACTTACACACTGTCAATCACACCAGACACACTTTCAATCGTATCCCTAATTAGATTCAATTAAAAATATGTATTTTATGTAGTTGTTTTTAGTTTAAATCAGGTGTCCAGCATCCATGTTGATCCATTTATAAAATGCACTAGTACATACAGAGCTTCCCAAAATGCAAAACAGGTCATTATGATTTTTTTTTTGTCTGTGTCACAAACATGCTTCCTTGATCATTATTTAACTCCACACAAAACAGAACATGATTTCCTGGTGTTGATTTTTCATACCAGCAACATATCTGTGCATGTACAGTACATGCTTAGGACATACAACACACTTACATTGTTTTTAAAAAGTCAGTTATGATTGCTAGCTAACCCTAGCTCTAAAAGGAAACTTTTTGCATTTTAAGAAACAAAAAGCATTCTTATTTATTTA
>NW_015551105.1:696814-702516 GCF_001515605.1 Sinocyclocheilus anshuiensis
ATATGGTTTATCAATGCAGAAGTTTTGTCAGATTTTCCAAGCTTCTAAGGACAATTTTGTTCCCTAAATATGGCTAAACACATGTACCCAGTGTATCATACAAACAAATTTTAGCAAGAGCTGAAATCATTAAGCTAAACAGTGATGTTTAATTAGCGCTTTGTTACTTTTAACATGAAACAAAGTTTCAGCTTTCAAAATTCTGTCAATTTTATCACATACTAACAATAAATGTGGTTTTGATGCTCTATAATGTGGCGTGACAGATCGCTGTAGCCGTCTCAAGTCAAGCAGCATGCAAACCGATTATATCTTCCTTTTTAATACTAGTTAAAGCATGAAATAAACATGAATGAACATAAGAAGGTACGTTGAAAGAAACAGTACAACTTAGGTTCTCGGTGAAATGAAAACTCTATGAATTCATGAAAAATTCATTTTGGTGCATCACTAATATAAAAGTTAGTTATAATTACTACAACAATATAAGAAAAACATTTTTATTGCATTTTAAGAATAAAAAACAGTTTATGTATGAATCATTATACAGTGAGGACATCCCAAGGGGACGTTTTGCAAGAACACACACAGTGCAGATTGCTGATACAATAAAAACAGACTCATGTTTCATCATTTGTACACCCATGCATGTGTCTTGTATGCACATTTCCCCTTCAGTCACAAGAGCAAAAACCAGTTATTCAAGTTTCACTAAGGTTTCCAGTTATGAAGAATGTGAATTTCGACGTGGCATTTATCTTTTACTTTTGATAAACAAAATTGACAAATATCCTGCTCATCTACTGAAAAAAATAAATAAAATTGTTGACTACTAGTTACATTTTGCAGTGATCTCATAATTGACCTTTCACAAAGACCCGCCCCCCTTAGTTACTGTTGCTACGTCCAACAAGCCACGCCACACATTATATTCTCACACAGTGAAAAATACATCGTGGAGCAAAGAGGACACGGACAACGCGTCGACAGACAAGACAGAACAGGTCACATTTGGTATGAAACAAAGTCTCAGCTTTCAAATTTTGTCTTTTTTTAAAGGGGTCATATGACGTTGCTAAAAAGAACATTATTTTGTGTATTTGGTGTAATGCAATGTGTTTATGTGGTTTAAGGTAAAAAAAAAAACACATTATTTTCCACATAATGTACATTATTGTTTCTCCTCTATGCCCCGCCTTTCTGAAACGCGTCGACTTTTACAAAGCTCATCGGTCTGAAAAGTGAGGTGTGCTCTGATTGGCCAGCTATCCAGTACGTTGTGATTGGCCGAATACCTCAAGCGTGTGACGGAAATGTTACGCCCTTTACCATATTGTGATGCCATGTCAACATGCGCGATGAGTCAACACCAATAAAACCCATTACAAACGAGGCATTTGTTGCATAATTATATAATTACTGATTATAATGACTTATACTGTCTTTTTACGCGTTGCGTATCGCGCCGCGTAAACCATAAAACCATGTTTTAAACCATAAATACCATTTTGTGGCTCTTTAATTTGTTGTGACAGATCACTGTAGCGCCTCAGTTCAAGCGGCACCGACATCAGAGGGTATCTTGTTTCAAATGCAGAAAGACATAAATACATCAATCATTTTTTCAGGTTCAAGTCCACCGACGTTAATCTACTCATGTCTGGTTTGTTTATCGGATAAAATAGCATATTTGGCATTATGATTGGTCAGACTGCCTGTCAATCAAACTGCTGCCGAAGGGTCAATTGCATTGTACAAAAGCCTGTTTCTGCCACAGAATAAAAACAATTTGCAAATTTCTTTTCACGACTCTGAGATTACATCTCACAGATCAAACTTTTCTTTTCACAATTTTGTGGTGGAGACATCCTGCTCAACAGGGACAAATTGTATCAGAATTTGTCAAACAGAAGATGCATACACAAAAAAAGCTTTCTAGTATATTTGCACATTAGGTCTCTTCAAACATTTACAGCAAATGTCAAGATGCTCATCGGGAGGTGAAGCCAACACACTCCCTGCAAAAAGAAAAGAGTGTGTGTGTGTGTGTGTACAGAGAAGTTCAAGTGTGCTTAACCTTACACGTTGGTGCTATAGCAACAATGAGCACAGGAAATGACGCCTCACCTTACAGAAGAAAGGGTCACCTGACCCCCAGTGCCACTAAACTCACACTACGGGGAGGGCCGGGGCAGGCAGACTTTTATGGTCTGTGTCTTCAGGTGTATTTGCACACTGGGCAGTGTGTGAACTTTCCTTAGTGTGCGAGTGAGAACAAATGCATTTAAAGTATAGATCCTGAGGATTTCTGCATGTCATGTGCATGTTCAAAGTGTGTTTTTAGCAAGCAACTCACATTTCCTTCTTTGCCTTTCTCCATTTTCCAAATCCTTTCTTCTACTGTAGGAATGTCGAGTTTGTTTAAAAGAAAGGAGCTCCCGTACCCAGTGCAGCATGGGAGAAAGGGGGGGCTTGTCCAAATACTCACACTTGTGGTCTTTGCACTTGACCACTTGTCTGCTTACGTGACGTATTTCCTGTATTTGGCCCAAGTGTTTAAGTGGGGGTGAAGACCACAAGTGTGTGTAGAACTTTTCATTACCCGAATCGACACACTTATAGTGTTGCAAAAATGCAAGTGTTTACAGATTTTTTATTTTGATTTATATATATAAATATATAAACATCTAAATGTCTGTTCAGTAGTCCCTATAACGGATGACACAATTTGATAATTGTGGTCCATCTAATTAAGCAATTATAAGCAGTTGCAAATGTTGTACAAAATGACGATGGTGCATCTTCTCCTGAAGATTTTGTATCAATTTAGGCATAAAAATAAAAAAAAACACATAAAAAACTTTAAAAACATTAACGTGCTACTAGGTTTCACAGATTGGCACTACTCACCCATTCATTACAGTTCACCCAGAAATGAAAATTGTCACCATATTTACTCATATTTACATATTTACTCACCATCATGTTGTTCCAAACCTGCATGTATTTCTTTCTTCTGTGGAACACAAAAGAAGCAACTTGATGGTGAGTAAATGACAGCATTTTCTTTTTTAGGTGAATATTTGGCCACTATATTTGGTCACTTCAGCTGATTTCTGTGTGACTGACTACAAATGGTAGCTTCAAAACCGAGAATCTACCAACAGCTTTGACAATCAATATAAACAATTGTTTTTTTTTTGCATTTTGAGTAAATACTGTTTAAAATGTTTCAGAATGTTTGTGTAATCTCATCTGCGGTCATTAAACTGATTTCATCTACCAAAAAAAACAAAAACAATAAATAACATTGTTGACCCTTAGTTACTGTTGCTACGTCCGACAAGCTCTCACATCATGTTCTCACAATACATCGATGAAAAATACATTGTGGAGCAAAGAGGACACGGACAACGCGTCGACAGACAAAGCAGGTTTGGACAGAGCAGGTTACATTTGGTATGAAAAAGTCTCAGCTTTCAAATTTTGTCATTTTTTAAGAAATTTAAACAATAAATACCATTTTTTGGCTCTTTAGTTGGTTGTGACAGATTGCTGTAGCACCTCAGTTCAAGCGCCACATGAACGGATCATCTCTTTTCTAGTTATAGCACAAAATAAACATGAATGAACATCAGAAGGTATCATGTTTCAACTGCAGAAAGATGTCAATACACTCCATTTTTCAAGTTCAAGTCCACCGACGTTAATATACTATCCTGTCCGGTTTGTTTATCGAACAAAATAGCAGATTCGGCGTTATGATTGGCCAGATCACCTGTCAATCAAACTGCTGGCGAAGGGTCAATTGCATAGTACAAAAGCCTGTTTTTGCCACTGAATAAAAACAACTCTGAGATTCCATCTCTCAGATCAAACTTTTTTTTCCTCACAATTTTGTATTGGAGACTTTTTTTCTTACAATTCTAAAGAAAAAAGTCAGAATTATGAGATATAAATTTAGAATTGCAAGTAAAAAAGTCAGAATTGAGATTAAAAGTCACAATTACCTTTATTATTTTTTTCATTCCATAGTTTTCAGAGTTGGAGAAAAAAACTTAATGTGTAAACAGTTTAAACAACAGATTTATGTGATGATATTTAATAGAAGGAAAGGTTTGCGTGCATTCATATTGCGTTCTGCAAGTGAACGTCACTTTACTGTGCAATCCCAAAGAGGCACAAAATCACTTTCCCGGACTTTTAAATTAAATGTTCCCTCCTGGTGGAATGACCTGCCCAACTCAATCCGAGCAGCTGAGTCCTTAGCCATCTTCAAGAATCGGCTAAAACACATCTCTTCCATCTTTTTCTGACCCTCTAACTCTAGCACGCTCTATTCTAATTCTATTAAAAAAAACTAACACTAGCTTTTCTAATCTTTTTGTATTCTATCTATTTGTTTTCTTTTTATTTATTATACAATTATCAAAAGCAAAAAAAGGCCTCTAACACTAGCTTGCTCTATTCTATTTGTTTTTCTTTTTATTTATTATATAGTTAAAAAAAAACTTGCTACGTGTACTGCGTTAAGCTAACTGAGACTTGTTATAGCACTTGCATATCATTGCTCTTTTGTTGATTTTGATTGCTTCCATTGTCCTCATTTGTAAGTTGCTTTGGATAAAAGCGTCTGCTAAATGACTAAATGTAAATGTAAATGTAAATTTAATTCATATTGTGAGCATGTCCAATTGATTTTATTAACCTCATAAATATGCAAATAACATTACCCCAGGAGGATAAAAAAGTATGTGTAACGTCAGCATGCAAAATATATGCAGGTTCACAAAGGAATGGCATGCATGTGAATTCATGGCCAGCGGACTCACAAGAGCGTGTCAATGATGCCATGTGCAGGTCAAACATTCACTTCTGGATTTCTTTTAAAAATACAGAAGGAACAAAGAACTTCATCACATTCGAGCTTCCTCCTCAAAGTTCTACCGGACAGTTGTTGCTTTTAAATATGATTTCGCTCACAGGGCAGTGTATGTTTACTATTTAAGTATAATTTTAGCTGCCTGAGGTCCAGCTGGTGTGACATTGGTGCTGCTTCTTTGACCTGATACTGACCTCAAACAAGATGACAAACCCCTTCTGCAGGTCAGAGCTCACCAGACATCTCTCAAGTTTCCTCAATCACATGATCTTCTCTTTGTGCAGCCTTTGCAAATCAGGGCCAATGAGAAAACATGATTAAAAATTGCTATAGGTTTCAAGGTCCCTGAGTCAGCAGAAAAAAGAAAAGCAGAGTAGACACCGTGAATCACTCTGGGAATGGGAAGGAAACACCCTGATTTTGAGCAGGTGTAAAGAAACTAACTAGACCGGCAGGGCAGAAACAACCAGCCTAATGTTCTTGTGTCTGTGTGCACACTGACCATATCCATGTTCGCATCAACACAATGTATTCTGTCATTGCACTAAATTCATTGTTCTGTACTGTTTGCATGTTGTATTGTATATTGTATTGCATTGTGTGTAATAATAATGGAAGCAATTCACCATGAAAAACTCTTCTTAAAGGAATAGTTCACCCAAAACTAGGGCTGCACGATAAATCGCATGCGATATTTAACGCGCATCTTATCAGTAAAGCCGGTTCTGTAATCAGCGGTAAATCTCCATCACGTGCGTGCTTTCACATTGAGCAGCATTAACTACACAGAGCCGTTGTTCACTGACGAGCTGCGCAAAAC
>NW_015551105.1:702526-703506 GCF_001515605.1 Sinocyclocheilus anshuiensis
ACATCAGCTGCTCACCAGTGGATCCTCTGCAGTGAATGGGTGCCGTCAGAATGAGAGTCCAAACAAATAATAAAAACATTCCAATAATCCATAAGGAATCCACACCACTCCAGTCTATCAGTTAATGTATTGTGAAGCGAAAAGCTGCATATTTGTAATAAAATGTGCTTACTTCCAGCTAAATTAATAGTAATAATAATTTAAAAAAAAAAGTATTCACGTCTGAATCAGGAGAGAAATATGCACAGATCAAGCACAGTTTACAAGCAAAAAATGTTGATTTGAGAGGACAACAGGGGATGGACTTTTTCAATGTTATGGATTATGTACACGTATTTTGGCTTGAAGTTATGGTGGATGAGGGATTTGTTTCTTACAAACACTTCAGCTCTTCACAAGACGTTAATTGATGGACTGGAGAGTTGTGGATTACTTGTGATGTTTTTATCAGCTGTTTGGACTCTCATTCTGACGGCACCCATTCACTGCAGAGGATCCATTGGTGCACTAAATTTCTCCAAATCTGTGGAATGTAATTAGTAGAATGGACTGCAAGTAAACATTCAAAATGTGGAATGTAGTGAGCAAAATCTGGAACGAAATTAAAAATGGAATGTGTGCAGAATGTAATTACTCTAATTAGAAAACAATGGATATAGCTAGAAAATAGACTGTATTTGGTAGTAGAATGGAATATTATAAGAAATAGGTAGAGTGGAATGTAATGAAAAACCGGAATCCTATTAGAAATTGGTTTAATTAACTGTACATATAAAAATTAATTTAAAAAAGATAATGGAATGAATGAAACTGTCAGAATGAAATAGAAAAAGACAATAGAATGGAATTAATAATGTAATATTGGGTTAAATTCATTAAGTAAGGGATAATCAACGGTTTGCCATGCATTAAAGGGGTCATATGATGCGATTTCAAGTTTTCCTTTCTCTTTGGAGTGTTACAAGCTGATTAAGCTGATT
>NW_015551105.1:703527-704954 GCF_001515605.1 Sinocyclocheilus anshuiensis
CATATTCTGTTACACCAAATACACAAAATAATGATCTTTAAAAAAGCATCATATGACCCCTTTAAAGGATTTTAAATGCAAGACGTGGAGGCCAAGAACCACCAGACGTGATTGATTTTCTTGATTGTTAGTCTGTTAATAAAAATAAATAATATATTAATATTATTAATAAATATAAAAACAAGTACAATACAAAAATAAAACATTAAAAAAAAAAAGATTAGATTTTTTTGTTTACCTTTAATGGTCACATGACACATGTGACCATTAACCGAGATCAGAAACCGTAAACTTTTAGGTCAAATAGGTTCGGCTGACAGAAAGTTTGGGAATCATTACCTAGTCCATTAAATGCTGTAAGAATGCTGTTCATGGTCCGCTCGTGATACATGGTCAATTAAATAAAGTTAATAAATTGACCCCTATTGTAAAGCATCACCATAACTTGGCCTTATATGTAACCATTAGCATAACGAATGTATCAGTAACCAGTAATTAGTGACAAAGCATCAGATGTCACTCACCAGTGCTGCTCCACTCGTCGCTCGTGGCCATGAACTCCAGATATACCGCCAGTAACGCGACAGTCAGCACCGCCCCGAACACAATGTATCTGCCGTTGCGCTTGAATTTCCGCACGGGGAAAAAGTTGAGCATCATCTTCAAGTGCTTCAGGCTCCGTGTGGTTCACACAAGTTGAAAATCGCTGTAAAGACCATCGACACACGCTTTCCCGGTTTCAAACCAGGTGGAAAAAGCCGATGTCGCGTCACACTGGTTCACATTTCCTTCTCTGTGATTCAGCGTCTGCAAGTGTCCCTCACACCTCAGTGCGCGCATAGGTTGAGGAGGCCACGCCCTCTGCGTGACGTCGCTGCTGCTGAACAGGTACAACAGAGGTAAACGCGAGTCTACTAGATATGGAGCAATATATCCAAGCTATTTCATCTTCAATCAACTACAAAGCTCTTAAGACGGTAAATCTGTGCTGCCTTTTCATTTGTTTAGTTAAAGAATGCGATGTAGGCCTATTATGTCGAGATGTATTGTATTATTTTGTGTAATTTATTTATTATAATTGGTATATAATGTATATACGTGTATAGCTTTTGTGATGCTTTGGCAATAAAAAATAGCATTTAAAAAAACATTTAAAAACAAGCTATCCTTACATTTATTAACATAAAAACACCCCTTAACAGAAGTTTTTTTTTTTACAATTTGCAAAACAAATGTTTGTGTGTGTGTGTGTGTGTGTGTGTGTGTGTGTGTGAAATACGTTTTTAAATATTTAAATCGATATATTTTACACAGAGAGAGAGAGAGTGAGAGAGAGAGAGAGAGAGTTATCATAGCACAATAAAAAAAATTGTATTGGAAAGGACATATTTAATAAATAAATCAACATATCAATACACACACACACA
>NW_015551105.1:705377-746452 GCF_001515605.1 Sinocyclocheilus anshuiensis
AATATTTAAAAAATATTGGATAGATAGATAGATAGACAGATAGACAGATAGATAGATAGATAAAATACTTGTTTAAATATTAAAGGCAGAAGGGATAAAAAAAAACTTTTTTTGTCTCATTCATTTGGCTATACAATGTTAATGTTCATTATTATTGTCCACAAAAGCATTTATTCTTTTTTAAATGCTAATTCACAAGAAACTGGGATGATCTCCTAAAAGTCCATAGAGGACAAAGGAAAATGTTTGGATGTGTTGTGCGGCACAGCTGATCTGGATAAACCTGTATGTCCCGCTATACTGTTGCTGCGGGTTGTTTTGCATGCAGGTTTATTTGTCTTCAGTGTCAATGGCGTTTCCAGCAGATGTGGCATGGGCCACACATTTGAATGCGAGACATGAAAGAAAGAGAGAGATGAGCTTAGCAGATACATCACCGACAAACAAGCATATCTGCCTGGGGACTTTACCATCCCCAATGACCAATGTGTTACCAAGTGACACACTGCAGGCAGACATGAGGGAAGATCTCAAGTTTTCAAAGCCAGTGACATAAAATTACGCTTCGTTAGAGAAGCTTTGCATTTTCAGTAATGTAAAAATATAGGAGTTTAATTTAGGTTATGTAATAGTAGTTTACAATATTTTATTTAACCTTAAAATGTGTGCAATGCTATTTTTTTTATATGAAATATATTTAAAACAGATACTCCTCAATTAAGTAATTTCTGAGTGTCAGTAACTGTTCACATGTTTAGTTTGCTATTTTTATATATTAAAATGGAGTATGTTTTAATACCCCTGGTTTACATATTTGGGTCAAACATTTTGTTATTTTGCATGTTGTGTTTGTCTTTAAATATACAGACAATGTTTACTGTCATGTTCATATTCATATTTAGTAATAAAGAAAAACACACATACAAAATTTGTTTTCCACAATCAGGATGGAGACTTTTCATTGACTTCTGTTGTTTTTAGATTGTGCAAATCCAACCCTCATAGAAACCTTTGTGCATCTGAGATGTATATTATTATTTAGGCATTATGTAGTATGTGATTTAAGCCATTTCCTTATGTGGACCGTTGGCTGATCGCTACACTGTAGGTGATTTCAGGTTTTACTGTCTATTGGGTTTGATTTGGTCAGTGTTTCAAGTTCCACGCAAATGCACTTTACTAAAAAAAAAAACTTGCATTGTGTTGTGTAGCAATGCACTACTTGCTTTTTTCACGTTTATTCTTATTTTATTACTGCTAGACTCTACTTATAGTGTATACTCTATATCAGGGATCCTCAAATCTGGCCCACGAGATCCACTTTCCTGCAGAGTTTAGCTCTAAACCTAATCAAACACACCTGAGCATGCTAATCAATGTCTTCAGGATCATTAGAAAATCACAGGTAGCTGAGTTTGATCAGGGTTGGAGCTAAACTCTGCAGTGCATTGGCCCTCCAGGGCAAGATTTGAGGAACCCTGCTCTATATACTCTATACGCCACAGCCCTGCAGTTTATTCTACCCTAATTAAATGCACCTGATCCGGCTAATCAAGTCCTTCAGGCTTATTTGAAAACTACATAGTTATGTGTGTTGGAACTAAACTCTGCAGGGCTGCGGCCCACCAGGAACTGAGATTGATACCCCTGCTCTATTTATTCTACTCACTACAGACGCACTCTTACGCACCCTGCAGCTGTATTGTATATGAAATGTTATATATCTCATATGCTTGGCATGTTTACTCTTTTAGAACCTCCGAGGCAAAGTCCTTGTTAAGTACATCTTGGCTAATACATTTTCTGATTTGAAAGTTGGGCAGTTATTTCTGAATTAGTCTTTTCCTTCTCAATCTAATGACAGCTGTTTGCATGATTGTGGTATTGAAGTTGGTGAAGGTTTCATAGACAAACCTATCAAAACAAGTTGGCCTAATGCAGTGGTGCTCAACCTTTTTGACTCCAAGGCTCCCCCTTCTGTCAAAGACAATATTTGAATGGATATTTCTGACACTTCTGGTGTAATGACAAAGCTGCTAGTTTTCAAACTTTACTTACAGAGTGGTAATATATTAAATTTGTGATTACAGTAATATTTGTCTGGATTTTTATTTTTTTTTTACCCACTAATAACAATTTCTATTTGATTTTACAATTTGTCAATTTATATAAATTAAAAAAATGTATTTATTATAAAAATGTCATTTAATTTTTTTAATAATTTCCAATACTTTTCCAGGACTATAAATCACACTTTTAAAACGATCATAATCATCAAGGTTGCCCAAGACCATGAGAATTATGGTTATTGAATATGTCAGTTAAGAAAAAAAAAAAAGATTGTTCAAAGTTATAAAAAAAATAAAGTTTTATTAGAAAATACTATTCTCTACTTCAGAATTTCACATTTGTCATTTCAAGTAACACATTAAATGTGAGAAATTGGAGAAATGTAGCAATTTCCCTGTGAAAATGGTTTGGACACCATGTTTTCAGCATAGCTGCTTCAGCTTATTAGCCTAGCATTTCTGTAGTTTTTCTGTATTTTATCTGACTGTGAAGTAGAACACTGGGTCATC
Source organism: Sinocyclocheilus anshuiensis (assembly GCF_001515605.1). NCBI lineage: Eukaryota > Metazoa > Chordata > Actinopteri > Cypriniformes > Cyprinidae > Sinocyclocheilus > Sinocyclocheilus anshuiensis. The sequence goes on from NW_015551105.1 coordinate 707,957, forward strand.
CAGTGCATCTATTTCCTTTTATGAATTCCACTGGCTCACAATTTATCTTTGCAGAGACAGACGAATTTTATACTACTTTCACACTGTACTAAATGCTACAAAGCAGACACTACAGCAGGAGGATTTGGAGTGTTTTATTGTTCTAGTCAACATCAGAGGTGCATCAAGGACATGGGAAAATAACTATCTGTAGGTTTCGCGCACAAACCACACTACAGTACTCCTGTCCTGCATGACCTCTATCACACAGAGCCTCTTCTGCCATGACAATTCACCATCAGATTACCGTGTGCACGAGCGATTATGGAGAAATCATGGGGAATCTTGTGCACAAGAAGATGAAAAGGCAAGGGACAAAACGCAAAACAGACTGCAGTTCTAGGTTCATGTTCTCACCTTGTATTTTAAAATAGCAAACATCTCAGCCCATATTGATGATTTTCTCCACTAGAACCATCTCACCAAAAAGGCTGCACACAGAAAATGAGTAAAGCGCAAACTAGACGATTCTTCACAAGAAAGGTGTATGGTTTCTCCTCTAAAATGCTTGCAAGACATCAGCAGAGATTCACTATTGAAATGCTTCCAGTTGTGACACATTAAACATGAAGAACTTAACAGTGGAAAGATGTTTTTAAAAAGGAAAAAGAACAAATCAAATGTTTACAAGTCAAAGAAATCAAAAGTCTTTTTTGCCCTGGCGATCATTTCCATGCACTTTGCATAAAGTTTAGTGACAGGACAGAAAAGCGCTTTATTGTACAGCAGTGCAACTCAAGAGTTTCTAAGGAGCAGCGATGGTATTGCGCCCATGCGAGAGGCTGCAGTACAGGCTACAGACAAAGAACGAGTTCGCTTTATTTCCACCATATCTCAGAGAGACGCAGCAGAGAACATGGCCAGGTCGACTAGCTGCCTTACAGTATCGCGCACAAACATTCATACACATGTGCAATCATATGCGAGTGCACACCTGGCCACAAGGGTCTGGCCACAGTACAAAAGCAAACCACTTGCTACATTAGATTAGAAACCAAAGCAAGTACGCTTCCTCACTCGCAAAAACACAGTCGCTTCAGGGGGACAGATATTATAGAAGGTACAAAAAAACCTCTTAAAAAACAAAACATAACACAGAAGACAGTAAATAATACAGACGCACACGCAAGCACGCTATTATGCTGCGGTTTGTTCCTGGGCTCCGTTTTCATCTATTTTTATTGTACTACCATTCTCTTTCTTTTCCTGCTCCTTCTCTTGTTCTGACTCTTTCTGGAAAATAAAAAACACACACAAAAAAAAACAACAACATTAGTTAGAAGACAACAGCTATCTGGTGTTTAAATCTTTTGTGCAGTGACTAAGAGCTAGTAACCGTAGACACTTACTTTGGCGTCTCTCTCTGCAAACTTCTGGAACATGTTGGCATAGAGGCGTTTGTCCTTCTCATGTTGCTCTTTGATATGTTTCTGGCAGAGCACAATCTGGCTCTTCGCAGCCTTATTGGCTGGATACAACTGAGTAACGTGCTGGAAGTCTGCTCTCGCCCTGTCAAACTCCTTCATGACAATCAATGACTCTCCTCGCCTAAACAAAGCCTTCTCGTTATTTGCGTCCAGCTCCAGTGCCTTTACACCAAAAATACAGAAAGCAAAAAGAAATCAGGACAAATGAGAACAGTTTGGTCTCTTTTTAATATAACCTGCAATTTAGGATTCAAGAGTGAATATCAATAAAGAGAAACTCTGTCCAATGCCTTTTTTTGCTTTTATACTTGCTAAGGATGATGAAAAACACAAACATTAGAAAAAAATGTAAACAGAAATTAGAAATGTAACTGAAATAGAATATTCAACAATAAATAAGTACTCAACAATATTCAAAATAAACAAGTACTAAAATAAAAAAGCCAAATAAAAATATTCAAAAATAACTAATAATGCTTATTTACATGAATGAATGAATGAATTTTTGCTCATTAACCATTTTAATAAAGGCAATACAATTTAAGGGTCATTTATTAACGTTTAATAAACTTAATGTATTAACTTTTGCAGCCCTTAAATATGACTGTGTAAGCATGACCATGTGCAAGCATTAATAATGTTGTTCATTTCCTACCTTGTCACAGTTCTCGAGGGCAGGATTTGGTTCATGCAGCTTTAGGTAGCACATAGCTAGGTTGAGATGAGCAGCCAATCGCAGAGCTTTGGCTTTCTCTTCCTCGTCCGGCTGCATACTAGACTCGTGCTCCAACCAGGACACAATGCGTTTGTATTCCGTGGCTGCCTGCTTGTATTTCCCCTCCTGTGCACAGAAAACACACTCCAATTCTTAAAGGGGTCATATGATGCGATTTCAATTTTTCCTTTCTCTTTGGAGTGTTACAAGCTCTTGGTGCATAAAGAAGATCTGTAAAGTTGCAAAGACTAAAGTCTCAAATCCAAAGAGATATTCTTTATAAAAGTTCAGTCAGCCACACCTACCTAAAACGGCTCGTTCTAACACGCCCCCACATATCTACCTCACTATGTGGGAAGATTTGCATAACGCCGCCCAAATGTTAACGCAAAGAAAGAAGGCATAACTTTTAGTCTCACTGTAGTTTTGTTGACAATGTTCTTTTTAGCAGCATCATATGACCCCTTTAAAAGTGTACTATTAGATTAAAATGGGACGTAGTGGATGAATAACATGTCAGTGTGTATGACATTTCTGCTACCTTAAAATACTGAGTTCCTTTCTCTTTGACGATGGCACTCTGTTCTAGTTTCTCAGTCGTGTTCATCTCCCAGGATTTTTTTGCCTGTATGAGAGAACACAACATATTAAGCTCATATCCATTCATGACAATGACCGTGTACAGACATTACTGCTTAATTGATCACTTACAGACTGTAATTAATCTTAAAGCATGATTTAAGAAAAAAATAAAGCTAGAAAACATATAACAAATTATTGTTGTTTTTAGGGATGGATTCAATGACCTTATATCAAGGAACAAGTAATGTTATATTACATACCCAAAAGTTCCCTAAATGTTAACCTCAAAAACATAATATCCTGAGTATTTTCCTGAGTGAATTCCTCTGTGCACTGCTTTTATTTAGGAGCACACACTGACCTTCTCAAATGCTTTCAATTTGATTTTGTACTGCAGCGTAGCATTAGGTGGAATGTTGAATTTGTTGCTGCCAGCAGCTCCAAAGCCATACCTAAGATTGATGCACACGCATAAATAAATGAACAAAGCATGGACATCAACAGACACTGCTTGCAGTTGTAAGAAATGTGTCTTTACTTTGGTTTGATGGTGAAGAGCGCCTCTTCTCCCTGTTCCATAGCCTGCAGAGCTTTCTCCACACCTGGAGGCAGACCCAAACTCTCTCCTTCTCCCACCTCAAACTTCAGCTCACGCTCGTCGAAAACGCGGTCCTCGTGACAGCCCTCCAACCACACTAACCCAAAGAAATAGAACGATTAACTACTGCAAAGAGTGCACTAACACAGAATGATTAAAGGAATAGTGCACTGGAGAAAGCAATTTTCGGGTCAACTGTTTCTTTAAATCAGTTTTGCTTCATTCTTCTGTTAACATTTGATTTACTCATTTAGTGGACCCTTGCAGACTGACATGTAGATGAATTGCTCTCCATTTATTGATTGTTGGAGGAATAAGAGCAGTGTTTTACCTTCCACAGATGCACCCTCATTAGGCTTTGTGTATCCCTTCCCCTTAGTGATGATCCTGCGAATAATTCCACTATCTTCTTCATCTGTGATGTCCTCCCCGTGAAACTCAAACAACTCCACCTGCCAGACAAACAAATAGACACGTCAATACACAAACTCCTTACAATTTTCTTTATTATACAATACAATATTCTGAATATCCTGTTCACATGCATCTGGACCTCACCTGGAACACAAGGGTAGCGTTGGGTGGGATTTTGGGTGGGCTGCCAGCAGCTCCATAGGCATACTCAGGTTTGCAAATCAGTTGGCAGATCTCACCAATCTTCATCGTGGCCACACCGATGTCCCATGCTTTGATCACCTGACCTGTGAGAAAGCAAACAATGGTTTAAAATGGTTGACTTGCATGTTAGACAATGTCTTATCTATTCTGTATTTTCTAACTACATCTGTCCCTAATCCCTGCAGTTCCCACACTGCACATGGTTAAGTTCAAGATGGTTTAAAGTTGGCATGAAATGGAAATTCATGTTTTCTAAATGCATGTTGTGAACGATTCATTCATGCATGTTAAAAAAAATGTTTCCTTACCATTTTTAATCAATATATCGATGTTTCAGTGAAATGACTATCTTCTCCAATCATTCAGTCTATTTAAACCCCAGCCCTTCCTTACAATCAACAGCAAGCTCGCGTTCAGATCTGCCTCCATCCAATAAACAACCAATGCACAGAACCAAATTCTCGTCAAATCCATCTTTGTTTGATGATTTGTTTCACTCGAACGTACAACACAAAAGGGATGACGTATTTTTGTAGGCCAAAACCTGTAAATAAGTTAGCATTTTTGCACATCCGGTTTCCATCATCCCAAGGTCAATGTATTTTTGAATGAGTTTTTGGTTAAATGCCTGAATAAGGTCTGTGGTTAACACAAGCTCCAGATATTTTGACGTTTTTGATTTTTATAAAGCTTTTACTTTAAAGGGGTCATATGATGCGATTTCAAGTTTTCCTTTTTCTCTGGAGTGTTACAAGCTCTTGGTGCATAAAGAAGATCTGTAAAGTTGCAAAGACTAAAGTCTCAAATCCAAAGAGATATTCTTTATAAAAGTTAAGAGTCAACCACGCCTATAATGTTATTTTTAGCAACATCATATGACCCCTTTAAGCTGTTACTTTTTAACAGGTGTCTTAACACTTAACACAGATAAACTCATCTACTCACTAGTCGCTTTTACAGCCTCATCATGTTTATAACTGTACTTTTGCTAATTATTCTAACTCAAACCGTGATGTAGTTTGTATTAGAATGTATCTGTGTGCTAATGTGTATTTATAGCCTATGTTTAGCTTTTTACTTCTGCCGATTGTATTTAGGGTTCAAAATTTTTTAATTCACAGTGCTTATTTTCTGCAATATTCCAAAAGCCAACGTAAAAATCCTATTGGGGTTTCATCGAGGGAACAAAGGTGATGACAACTTCCAGGTTAGCCTACAAAAATACGTAATCACAGACGTAAGAAATTATCTGTCACTACTTACATCAAATCGCTACTTTAAGCAATCATAACAGGTGTAGGGTTGGTTATCGAAAACCAGTTCCATTTTAGACCCAGTTCCAAATTTCCAAGAACCGGGTATTCGATAAGACGCGTGCATTTCGATTCTGCTTAACGATTCCTGCGTTCGCATTTTAATGTAATTAAAAACGATTTAAGTGCAGGAACGGAAAGAACTTGCGCCCTGTTTGAGTGCAGCGCACACGAAGCGCAAGCGCGAGCACAGAGAACAGAGGTCGCGGTACAGGTTCCTGGTTTGTGTCCGTTCTCGAACCGTTCCGTGTATTTCCACTGTAGAAAAGATTGTTGTACAGTATTTTTAGATCTGCGTGCGTTCGGTGTTAAAGAGACAGCAGCCTAATAAACGTGCTGCCTGTCATTAATGTTAAGCAAAGAACAAAAGAAAATCATTCACTGACCTTGACTGAATATATTTAATAACTTTAATTGATTAATCTATATTTTATTTATGAAAAGAAAACTATGCAGTGTTTTTAAACTTTTAATTATAGTTTCTGTACCTGAAACTTTGTTCAGTTGTATTTATTTATGATATTGCCAATTGATTTGTTTGTTCCTATCTTATTACTGACTGTTTACTTGTCTTTAACACTTTAATATTTGAAATTTATATGAATCTAGTTGTTTTTGCTGTGGTATTTTTTTTTTAAAGCATAGGCAAAATTCCTCTTGCAGTGTTCTGTAGGCTGCTGATTTTTGCTCGTGTTATTCAGCTGCAACAGAATGCTTTGTAAAAAAATAGAATAAATGTTTGACATCTAAATGTTTGACTTAATTTTTTTTATATTGGATTTTTTATCTTATTGGAATCGAAACTAGGAATCGATAAGAATCGGAATCGATAAAATTCAAACGATACCCAACCCTAAACAGGTGTTATTTCTATATAAAACTACAGCGTCAACAACCTGTTTAAATATCAGAGAGGGTAGACAAACACTCAACCCACTTTACTCACAACACCCACCTTTGCCCAGCTCAAAGGAGAACTTCTCTCCTCGATCACGGCTGGAGTCGAACTGCGTGCCATCAAGCAGTGTTCCAACATAGTGTACAAATACTTTATCACCGGTCATAGGCAACTCAGTGCCTGTACCCTCCTTCTTGACCATCTGTAGAAGAGAGAACGAGATTAATCATCAATCTGTTGGTCACACTGCACTACACCTGTGATCTGTCAATCTTCAAAGAGCGCAGACAGAAAAATGTTCACGCCTAATGCTTACATTTATGATACGTTACCCGAAAACAACAAATGAATTCATCTACATTTGTATATAATAAATTACTTTTAAATTGCACAGGTGTGCCATATTGCAAATTATAATTACAGCTCATTCAGATGAATTTCTCAAATGCATTACACTGAAAGTGTTCAACTACCCAAACAAGTAATTCCTGTTTGAATCAGTTTCCATCTGAAAACACTAACCTGAGAGAAGTTTCCTGAAATTACATGCTGACCTGCATGTGCATATTGAATAGGCTGCCTCTCAGTTCATTACATAAACAAGTCACTTGTATATAAATTCAAAATAGATGACATCTGAATGTTTACTTGACATTACACATGGTTAATCTACACAAATAAAACTACAACATTGAAACACAACTAAAGAAAAATTAAAGTTCATCTAAAAATAAGATTTCTGTCGTCATTTATTTGCCCTCATGTTGTTCCAAACCTGAATTACTTTATTTTTTTTTGTCTGTGGAACACGAATTTACCATTTAGAGCTTATGACAATATCAGTCACCATTCGCTTTCGTTGTATTAGACAAGACTGCAATGAAAGTGAATGGTGACCGGAGCTGCAAACCGCAAAACATCTCATTTTGTGTTCCACATAAAAAAAAAGTAAGTCATATAAGTTTGGTTAGACATTAATTAGTAACTTATGATAAAACTTCATTTTGGTGGGTGAACTGTCCCTTTAAGCTGGACAAGCTGGCTAAAAAGATCTAACGTTAGCAATGCTATGAAGGTAGAATGACGTCAAAAAGATTTGCATATGCAGGGTAAGAGTTGTCTGCAGAATTAACAACAGGCGGTGTTTGAAACCAATTAGCAGCGTTTATTCACATTTTAGTGCATACAACAGCTAGAACTGCAGTAATGTGAGCTAACAGAGAGAAATATTGACTCTAACATGCATTCAGTCAGTCACACCTCCCGTATGGAGTCAATGCGGCTCATGGCACTGCAGCATTTACCTTTAAAACACCTCCATCTTTCGTCGGGGTGATATCTTCACCCTCGATGGAGATGCTGCAGCCTTCATTCACCACCTCTTCTGCAGTCATCTTTGATTTTAAATGGATATTTCCTTCGAAACGGCCTCAAAAATAACTTAGAACCACTCTCCTCACAGACCGTCTTCTGAGGTCTTTCCTTCACATAAATCACTGGATTAATCACTCGACGTCTGCAGGGCTAAATGGAATTAATATCGCGATTAGGAATGGATTTGGTGATCCACGGCGAATATTTGGCGGTTCGTGCTTGTTAATTGTAGTTTTTAAGTCCACGGACGAGCTGTGCGAGATATTTATAAAACGATCGGCCCGCCGTTGGAAACTGAAGCGACTCGAACTTTCCAGAGCTGCGCGAGAGTCTAGAACCAGGGTTGCCAGGTTTTCACAACTAAACCCGCACAATTGCTACTCAAAACTAGGCCAATCCCGTTCCTGGGGGGCGGGGCGGGGGGTAAAATAGACGTTTTTTTTTGGCGTTGTTCCCCTGGTAAAATTCGCATTCCAAGGGCTAAATACCACGTTATTGGGGTCGCTGCCTTCAACCCGCGGCAACAGTGTTAAAGTAGCCCATTTCCGCGGTAAAACAACGGTCTTGGCAACACTGTCTAGAACTAACTGCAACCATAGGCACCGTCGCTAAACTCTTAACCACAGTTAATAACGAAAAAATGGTTATATAATTTATTATTATTAATAATAATAATAATAATAATTTATGCATTTAGCAGACGCTTTTATCCAAAGTGACTTACAGTGCATTCAGGCTATACATTTTTTTACCAGTATGATATATTTATATTATTATTATTATTATTATATTTATATGTTTTTATGGTCAGTTTAGGTTATTATTATTATTTGTCTTTATTCATGCCAAACAACTTGACGTGCACTTGTAACAAGTATAGAACAAAACTAAAATATATAAAACAAGACATATATAATAAGAATAGTAATAATAAAATTAAAACCAAAAGCCAGAGAAAAGAAACTTTTATATAAGGTTAAAAGATTGAAAGTATTTTTTGAGTTTTTATGCCTATAAAAAACAAAGCATATAAATTATAGTCTTTTAACTATGTTTGAAGACAGCATGTATATGTAGCCTGTTAATACTATGATGATGATGATGTTTATTTTCCCCACTGTATGATGTTGTAAGTGTTGTTAATGGTGTGTATTATAATAAAAAGAATAATACAATTTTGTTTTAAAATACACATTAGTATTTATGCTGCACACTTTCAAAAAATGTTAATATTTAAATGCATGTAAACTAAAACATGTATTATATTAAAATATGTATATGTATTTATATTGACAGAATTAAAGGAGATAGATAGATAGATAGATAGATAGATAGATAGATAGATAGATAGAAAGATAGATAGATAGTGAAAATCAACAGATGACATTCAAGAAAGAAGTGCTGTATACTGTTAACTAAAACTAGCTAAAAACTTAATAATACTTAAATTATAAATATAAATTATAAAAACTAAAACTGAAATAAAAATAAATTAAAGGTAATAGAAATACAAAAACAAAAAAAGACAAAAGCACATAACAAAATGACTAAAGCTCATATAAAAAGTAAAATGAAACCCGAAAAGTTACAATAAAAGCTCATTCAAATATGAATAAATACTATAATAGTAGATAAATAATACTAAATTAACACTGAGATAGATCATAAAATATAATAAAACAGAATAAATACAATACAAATATTAAACAAACAGAAAACATTACTGATGTTTCAATAAAAGAATGATAGTTCTTGAAAATCAACAGAGGACTTTCTAGAAAGGGTGAAAATCTGGAGTTTCTTATTTCGGTTTTCATGAAAGAGTGACATTTGAAGCGGGTCCCTATCCTCTGTGAAGTTTTCCCTCGTTTTCATTGGCTGAAGCAGAAGACTGGCGCGTTCGTTCGAGGAAGTTTACGCGGTCAGAACGAGTTTTTTTAATGTTAAATTACATGTGATATTTCTTTACAGCCATCTGTGCTGTCAATATAATTACACGGGAAAAGCGACAGATTTATATATGGACTTAAGTCATGTTCCGTTGACACTGTGAGGCGTTTATTATCAGTGTGTAACTCGGCCTAATTAAGTTTGTGTGGCGTATGCAGCAGTCTGACTTGATCATGGAGAGCAATAGTAGTCGGTTTCCGTTCCCTTTCCAGCCCTATCCCATCCAGGAAAGCTTCATGGAGGCCCTTTACACTGCTCTGGATCAGGGGAAAGTCGGTATATTCGAGAGTCCCACTGGCACGGTCAGTCTGCGCTCGAGATCCGTTCATCTCGCTTTCTCAGGTTAGATGACGGTGGATGTTTGAGCTTTCTTGTGTTTGATCCTGCAGGGAAAATCTCTGAGTCTTATATGTGGTGCACTGACATGGCTGAGAGACTATGAGGAGCAGAAGAAACTGGAGGCTGCTAGACTTCTGGATGGACCGGAGAAGAAGTGTGATGCTGTGAAGGAGAACAGCAACAGCCAGCCATCAGAGCCAGACTGGGTGTCTGAGTTTGTGCAGAAGAAAGCAGAGAGAGACATGGTGAACAAGTTAAAGGTATGAGAACTATTAGGTGCCTTTTACAGTTATATCAAGTCATGTGTTTCTAAGCAGGGGTTTTCAATCTGGATCCTAGGTAGTGCAAGAAAAGGGATAAAAGTGAAAACGTTTAAAGAAAAGCAGTGTATAAATACAAATAAATAAAATGAATGTATATATTAAAATAAACAAAAATGCTTAAAATAATCAAATACATTTATAAATAATACATCTAACAGCAGTGAGTAGAAAATTATAATAATGTTAAAAAAATAAATATTTTCCTAGTATTTTAAAATAATATATATATATTTTTTTAGGAATAGGGTCTTTACAAAGACAAAAAATACAAATAAATAAACAAATAAATAAAAATTAAATAATTTCGTTAAAAATATTTTAAAATAAATTCAAAATTTTGGTTTAAAAAAATCAAATAATTAAATATTACATCTAACAGTATAGTACTATAGAAAGTAGAAAAATTTAATAATGCAATGTGTAAGAAAAACCTAAATATTTTCCAAATAATATTTAATTTAATTATTTATAAAGTAATATATATATATATATATATATATATATATAAAAATATCTAGCTGCTTTATAAAAAATGTGGCATCTAAAAAATTGTAAACCCCTGTCTATGTGGTTTAAAAAATATATCATGCTTGTCCTCAATTTCATTCAGGATGAAGAGCTGAAACGGAAGAAGCGAGAGGACAGACTGGAGATGATCCGACACAATGCCCAGCTCAGATATGCCATGAAGAGAAAAGTGAGTGCATGAACAGTGGGATCTGAGTTTTTTAAAAATCTTTTATACTTGGAAATATACAAGGTTTTATGATTTAGAAATATTAAAAAAAAATGAAGAAAGAAGATTGAAAGTTTCTTCACAAATCAATAATTTGAGTATGGATCTGCTATTTCAGTTGCTCATATAGACATTACATTTACCCAGTAAAAGTATCAGGTTGCTTATTTTACCTTTAACAGGCCAGCGAAGATGATGAGGCTGTAAAACTACTGCAGCTCAGCAGAGAGGGGGCGGAGTCAGAGACACTCAATCCAGAGGAGGAGGGGCTTATTGTAGCAGAATATGAGAGTGATGATGAAGCCATGCCCAAGAGCAGGTATTGATTGTGTGTGTGGATGACTGCATGAGTTTGTGTGTCATTTCCAGCCTTGATTTCTCATAGGGTTTCCTCCACAGGCTGTGTGATGAGGATGACGACGAAGATCTAGAGGAGGATCATGTCACTAAGGTGCATGTGTAAACTTTCCACCCTGCATTAGTGAACAAGGTGCTTGTGCATGTTTAACAATGTTTTTTTTTACATCTTTAGATTTATTACTGTAGCCGAACTCACTCTCAGCTGGCTCAGTTTGTCCACGAGGTGCAGAAGAGTCCATACGGGGCCACTGTTCGTTTGGTTAACCTGGGCTCCAGACAGGTAAAGATGCCCACAGAATTGTTATTGTGATTCTTTTATCACTTTTAATTAAAAACAATTTAACAATAACTATGCATACAGTGGGTACAGAAAGTATTCAGACCCCCTTCAATTTTTCACTCTTTGTTATATTGCAGCCATTTGCTAAAATCATTTAAGTTAATTTTTTTTATTGAAGGTGGTCTGAATACTTTCCGTACCCACTGTATATCACCGTTTAAAAGATTGTGGTCTTTTAATTTTTCTGAAATAAGTCTCTTAGGTTCAACAAGACTACACTTATCTAATCAAAAATACAGTAAAAACAGTAATATTGTTAAATATTATTACAATTAAAAAAACAGTTTTCTATTGTAATATATTTTAAAATGTAATTTATTTTTGTAATGAAAAGCTTAATTTTCAGCAGCATTACTCCAGTCTTCAGTGTCACATGATCCTTCAGAAATCAGTATAATATACGGATTTGCTGCTTAGTTTTTTCTTTTTTTTTTTTTTTTAGGATTTTTTGATAAATAGAAAGTTTAAAAGAACAGCATTTATTTGAAAAATAAATATTTTGTAACTTTAAAAATGTTTTTTTTTCTGTCACTTTTGATAAGTTTAATGCATCCTTGCTGAATAAAAGTATTCATTTCTTAAAAAATAAATCTTACTGAGTCCAAACTTTTGAACAGTAGTATATAATATGCTTATTCTATAATCAGTTTTAATAAAATATAATATTTAATATATAATATTTACACTTTATTTTAAGGTGTCCTTGTAACAGTGTAATTATACATTTAAGTACTGAGTAATATTAATTAACTACATGTACTTACTATATGGTTAGGGTTAGGATTAGGGTTTGTCTTAGGGTTACTTGCATGTAATTATGCATAATTAATTGTTATTATAATAGTAAGTACATGTAACGTGTAATAAGGACACCTTCAAATAAAGTGTTACCAACAATTTTATTATAAGTGTCTATAACAAGAATTATGCTTTCACATTTTTTAATTAACTTAAACTTTAGATTTTGAATTTTTTTGTAGAAAATGAGTGCTGCCACAATGCTAGGCCAATTTTCAACAATAAATTCTTATGCATCCATAAAGGGGCAATTAGATTGTCATTTTGTCATTTATAGAACCTGTGCATTAATCCAGAGGTCATCCGGCTCGGAAACGTCCAAATGATGAACGACCGCTGTTTAGAAATGCAGAAAAACAAACACGGTCAGAAACGTCAACACAATCTCTGCCAATTCTTAAATGACCCAATGATAACATAATCAGGCGAGAATGACATGAGCTCATTGTTGAAGTTCTGACCTCCATCTGCAGAGAAACAAGAAAAGGCGTCAGACTCTGAGATGAAACGTCGCCGCGGCGTTGCCAAGGCAACTTGTCCCTTCTCAGGTTTTGAAAGTTTGATGGCGATGAGGGACGAGGTGCTGGTGAAGGTGCGAGACGTGGAGCAGCTCCTGCAGCACGGCCGGGAGACAAACACGTGTCCTTACTACAGCACACGGATGGCCATACCTGCAGCACAGGTACACACACACCTGATGCAACACACTCTCGCTCATATACAACCCTGTGCATTCAATCTTTCTCTTTCTTTCTCAGGTGGTGGTGTTGCCGTATCAGTCGCTGCTCCATGCTTCCACCCGTAAAGCATCTGGGATCAAACTAAAGGATCAGATTGTCATTATAGATGAGGCTCATAATCTGACTGACACCATCTCAGCCATACACAGTGCAGAAGTCAGTGGAGCACAGGTACACAGACACACATACTCACTGATCAGATCTAGTGTACTCAGACTTGTTAACTGATGTGTGTTTATTATGTTTCAGTTCTGCAGGGCTCATTCACAGCTCTCTCAGTACTGTGAGCGCTACAGGTAAAAATACACATTTCAAACATTCTGTACATCTAATTTAGGGTAAAGTTTAGTATTTACTCACCCTCAAGTTGTTCCAAACCCGTATGACTTTCTTATTCTGTGGAACACAAAAGGAGAACTTTTGCAGAATGTTCACACAATGAAAATAAATCGATCTGATGCTGTCAAAAATGTTTATTAAAGCTACCAAAGCTTGTTTTAAAAGTGCATTAAAAACAGTAATATTGTGAAATATTATTTAAATATAAAATAACTATTTTCTGTTGTAATATATTTTAAAATGTAATTTATTCCTGTGATGTAAAGCTGAATTTTCAGCATCATTACTCCAGTCTTCAGTGTCACATGATCCTTCAGAAATAAGTATAATATGCTGCTCAAGAAACATTTCTTATTATTATGCTGTCGAGCTGTAAAAAGGGGAAAAAAACATAAAAATTAATTTAAAGTGAAATTTAAGTCTGCTAGCTACTAAAGTAATGTTTTTAGACATAAGGTCACATTATCATTGTGATTTAATGTAAATATCATTGTGTTGTATGGTTGCAGAAGTCGATTGAAGGCCAAAAATCTGATGTACATCAAACAGATCCTCTTTGTGCTGGAGGGCCTTGTGCGCACACTTGGAGGTCAGCTGTGTGACATATTGTTTTGTGTATTTTATCTTGTTCCATCTCATTTTATCTAGCTGATTTATTGCTGTGGTTTCCTGTTAACAGGTAAAGTGGGTCAGAATCCGAACACTCAGTCCTGCCAACCAGGTAAACAAACACAACCCGCACGCAAAGTTCAAGGAACTTTTCATTCCTAAGTGTTTTCGTCCTTTATGAAGTATTTAAAAAAATTTCTTTTGATTTTGAATTTCTTTACACAACAGGAAGCGAGCTGCTGACTATCAATGACTTCCTGTTTAAGGCTCAAGTTGATAACATAAACCTTTTTAAGGTACTACACGACTCAGTATTATTTATATATTATTATATTTATTAATAGTTTTAATTAGCTTTTATTTTTATAATTTAATATTTCAGGTGAATTCATTTTTTGTTTAATATTTCTATTTAGCTTTAATTTATTTTTATTTCAGTTTTAGTTTAGTTTTCAATTTGAGTAATTCAACTTAAACATTTTATTTCAGATAGCTGCCAATGCAATATTTCTCATTTTCATTTTTTTTTTTAAAGTTTTTGTTTTTCATCTAATATTTGTATTTTATTTTATTTCAGCTTTATTTCAATTAACAAAAACTATCTTTAATAGTTTTCGTTTTTGTTGACAATAACAACACTGCACCAACTTCACTGACTATTATTATTAATTATTATAAAAAATATTTATTTATTTATTTAAAATACTACACAGAGTCAGTATTATTTATTTACTATTATATTATTATTAATTGTATATTTAAATTTTTCAGTTTAATTTTTAAAAATTAATTTTTAGTTTTAAAATTTCCCCCAAAAAATTATTTGTTTTAGTAATTTTAGTAATTAAACTAAAACTTATTTTATTTCAGACAGCTGCCAATGCAGCATTCTCATTTGGGTTTTATATATACAGTTAGTATATATGTTAAAATATTTATTAGTATGTATATTAGTATTAATTATTATTCAGATTTATTATTATTATTTTTTGTGTAGAATTTGACATTGGTAGAGTTCTTAATGTGGATTAATCTGTCTTTTGAAGGTTCAGAAATATTTCGAGAAGAGCATGATCAGCCATAAGGTGAGTACGAGAACACATTTATGACTCCATTTGAAAAAAATTCACACAAACACACACTGATGATCCATGTCCTGTGTGTAGCTGTGTGGATTTGTGGAGAAATACGAAGGCAGTGGTGTAAACACACACTCCGGATCTAAGAACAAAGAGAACCGTCGCATAGAAGGACTCGGACGCTTCCTGCAGACGCTTCAGAACAAACCTACAGGTACAGTCTGGTCTCAGTCAACATGTACTTCCTCATTCACCCTGGTTTTACACTGAGAAACAGTGTGGTTTTGATGGTCTAGATGTTTCAGAGCAGCAGATGGCAGTAGAAGACAAACCAATCATGGCTTCTCCAATGATGCTGGTTGAAAGTTTCCTGTTTGCCCTCACTAACGCCAACAAAGACGGACGAGTCATGATACAAAGGCAGGGTTAGTGAGTATTCGATCACATGCACATAGATAAACATATGAAACTGTCCTCTCACGCATAATTCTCCTTTCTTCCTCCAGCATGTCTTTCTCAGAGCAGTCTGAAGTTTCTCTTGCTGAACGCCGCAGTTCACTTCACACAGATCGTCCAGGAGTGCAGGGCCGTGATCATCGCCGGGGGAACCATGCAGCCCGTCAGCTCACACACACACACACACACACACACACACACACACACAAACTTCACAGGCATTATTGGACATAGTGACACAGCTGTCTCAGTTACATAACCTTAAACGGAAATATTAAAGACTTTCAGAGTGTAGAATAGCATGCTCAAAGCAAGACTGATTTTGTGTTAATGCTTTGCAGGTTGCTGATTTTAAAGAGCAGCTTCTATTTTCCGCCGGGGTCACAGAAGACAGTATTTTAGAGTTCTCATGTGGTGAGTTTACGTTATTGTGCACATTTCTTCTTGCTATCTTTTGCAGTGTTGCTGATTATGTGTGTAACTCTTGCATAATGGCTTCAGGTCATGTCATACCCCCTGAGAACATCCTACCCATAGTCCTTTGCGCAGGCCCCTCGGGACAACAGTTGGAGTTCACTTTTCAAACTAGAGACACACCACAGATGGTAAAACTTACAAGAGCAAATTAAAACTACCACAGATGGTTGCATGCAAACACAACAAAAATCTGCTTATCTTAAATTATGGCCACAAAGGATCATCAGTTGTACACTTACAATTTAAAAAGTCTTAATTTGTCATTAAAAGGCCTTAAAAGTTCTTAAATTGGTAGTCATGGCATTAAATGTTGCATGCACTGCAAAAATGAATATCTTTGTCAATATTTTTGTCTCGTTTTCCAGTACAAATATCTAAACATCTTTAAATCAAGATGCATTTACATGAAATGCAAAATGAAGATATAAAGTCAAGCTGAAATTGAAAAGAGTTATTCTATGATGTAATAATATTTCACAATATTACTGTTTTCACTGTATTTTTGATCAAATAAATGCAGCCTTGGAGAGCACAAAAGACTTCTTTCAAAAAAGATAAGAGTGGAATGGAAAAACATTTAAATAACCCTAAAATATGTTCTGCATGATCTTCATACCTGTTCTCTATATCAGATGGAGGAGACGGGCCGTGTTCTCTCAAACCTTTGTAACATAGTGCCGGGGGGCGTGGTCTGTTTTTTCCCCTCCTACGAATATGAGAAGAGGATTCTGGGACACTGGGAGAGTACTAGCATCCTTCAGCGGCTCCAGTCTAAGAAGAAGGTACACAAACACCGGTACTACCATGCCAAGTCAGTTTATACTCGAATTAAGATGCTCTTTGTGTGTTTCAGATTTTCCAGGAGCCTAAAAAAGCCAGTCAGGTTGAGCGAGTGCTCAGTGACTATTCCAAGTGTATACAGGTGTGTTAGTGTGTGAATACTACTATACTAAAAAGTAAATGAGAGCAGGTCTGGCTGTTTATATCTACAGTTAATGACGTGTTATGGTTTGTCACGTTAATACAGCGCTGCAGTAATGCCGGAAGTGGCCAGACAGGGGCTCTGCTATTCTCTGTAGTGGGAGGGAAAATGAGTGAAGGAATCAACTTCTCTGATGACCTGGGCAGGTAAAACTGTGTTCAGAATAGCATGCCATACTATTTTTGCAGTATGTATACTGTAAGCAGTATGCATAAATACCCAAAGATGTGCCATATACAATGAAGCACACTACGACATGAAAACAATATAGAATGTTTCGTTGCATATACAATATAGCATACATTACTATTATTTTCATTAACTGAAACTAAGACTATTTAAAAATATATATTTATACTCATTTCAATTAGTTATATGAAAATTATCTTGAGTGATTGCAACATTTCCTTTTTTTTTTGTTTAAGTTGAAGTACTAAAAATTATGAAAATAACTGAACTAAAACTAAAAACAAAAAAACAAAACCATCAAAAACGGTAACACTTTACAATAAGGTTCATTAGTTAACATTAGTTAAATACTTTAGTTAACATGAACTAAGAATGAACAATACTTCTACAGCATTTATTAATCTTAATGTTAATTTCAACATTTACTAATGCATTATTAAAATCGAAAGTTGTGCTTGTTAACATTAGTTAATGCACTGTGAATTAACACGAACTAACTGAACAACTGTATTTTCATTAACTAACATTAACAAAAATTAATAAATACTGTAATAAATATATTGTTCATTGTTTGTTCTTGTTACTTAATACATGAACTAATTGAAACTTATTGTAAAGTGTTACCAAACAACCCAACAAAATGACTTAGGCCCCGTCCACACCATAGACTGTATAAAAACATGGACGTAGTGTCCGTGACGTCACCCGTAGGTTTCCGAAGAGCGTTTTTGAAGCCTAAAGTAGGCGGAGGCGGCCGTCGCCATCTTGGCAGCGCATCACCGCGCGTCACTCCCGGATAATCGAAAATGGGCAAAGAGGCGGGAGCTGGTTGCTGAAACCACACCCACCTAGCTCGACGGTGGTGACAGCAGCGGCAATCCACCTGTCACTCAAGTGGCCACGCCCTTAATTATGCAGAACTTTAAGGCTTAATATAAACGGATGAGTTATAAAAAAATTCACACCCCTCACAATTGTCATGAATGGCAAAATTAGCTAAAAAAAAATTTTTTTTGTTTAACATGGGGAGTTGGGCATTTTAACATGGGGAGTCTATGGGACTGACTCCCTTTTGGAGCCTCTAACTTGGTGACGCGTTTATCTGTATACGCATACATTTTGTATCGTATAGGCATTTCGTCCAGACGGATCCGGCGTTTTGGGAGAGGGGATAAATCTGAAAACGACACCCTTGCGTTTTCGTGTGGACAGCGAATCCGTATATTTTCTGAAACGATGACGTCATCAGCCCACGTCCCACAGCCCCTACGTCAGACATCAGACACCTCTACGTCACGTAACAGCAACAAAAACATGAACAAACACTGAACAATTGTCTTTTTATTAACTAACATTAACACAGATTAATAAATGTATTGTTCCATGTTCGTTTGTATACCACGCGCAAGGTTTATGCGCATAGTCCAAGTCTTCTTCTCCGTTTTTAGTGTATCTCTGTGGCAGAATTACAGCGCCACATACTGGTCTGGCATGTATACTACATCGTTTTGTGTCGATTTTGTGGTTTCGTGTGGACGCAGATATTTCTTGAGACGAGGGGACAAAAAAGACCGGATAGGGAAAGCTCTGGCTTCGTGTGGACGTAGCCTAAAACTTAAACCAAGATAAAAAATAAAAAAAATCATAATATTATAATGATAATAACATTTTTAAATGTAGCTTATTTTATTTCAATTATTTGCAAAGGCAGCTTTTTCAATGTTTGTTTAGTTTAAGTTTGTTTGTTTGTTTGAAGTACTAAAATGAAAAAATAATGAAAATAAACTAAAACTGAAATAAAAATTTAAACTGAAAAAAACAACAACTAAACAACATGAAAAACAACTAAAACAAACTAAAATAAATGGAAAATATAAAACTACTACTAATATTATTAAATACTATATTAATTATACTAAAATAATGCTTGATGCATACTGCTTCACTTACTGTTTTTTTGTTTTATATTTAGTGTATTCTGCACAGCATGTAAAAGGGTATTATTTTTAATCATTGAATGAATCATTTTGCATGTGTGCTTTTGTTTAGATGTATTGTTACGGTTGGAATGCCGTATCCCAACATAAAGTCACCAGAGCTGCAGGAGAAGATGGCTTACCTGGACAAGCACATGGTGAGACTTACTACAGGGTGGTGCTAATGGGAACTTGTGGGACGAATCTGCCATTTCTAACTCGCTCCCATCTGTTTCAGCCTCACGTTGGTGGTAAAAGTCCTGGGAAGGCACTGATTGAGAATCTGTGCATGAAAGCTGTCAATCAATCTATTGGTAGGTGGAGCCAGTACTCCTGTAATTCAGTGCTGTGTTTAACAAAGAGTAAACAAATGCAGATTGTCTGATTTTAGAATAGCATACTAGCATAGTTCATTTATTATTTATTCTATATAAGACTAGTATGCAATCTGCTGTCTTTGAGATGTGTAATATTGGAGTAAATCTTCAGTTTCTCACTTTGTTTTGGCCTTTTCACCTCACACAGGTCGTGCGATCCGTCACCGTGGTGATTATGCATGTATTGTGCTGTGCGACCAGCGGTACGCCCGATCTGGCACGCTGCAGAAACTTCCAGAATGGATTCGATCCAGCACGCACACCCACATGAAATTTGGTCCCGCCTTCGCCAGCATCAGGAGGGTAAGCACACTGTGCAGTATGTAGTATGTAGTATGTACTGCCTACTTTTTTTTTTAACAGTACATGAAACAGCATGTAACACTTTCAAACAATATTACTGTGGTCACATGATTTTTTACTTTGCATGTTTATACAGCAAGTATCCTGTTATTATCTCAGAAATTAATATTTGTGACCCTGGACCACAAAACCAGTCTTAAGTCACTTAAGCCAAAAAAACATTGTATGGGTCAAAATTTGCGATTTTTCTTTTATGCCAAAAATCATTAGGATATTAAGCAAAGATCATGTTCCATGAAGATATTTAGTAAATTTCCTACCGTAAATATATCAAAACTTAATTTTTGATTAGTAATATGCATTGCTAAGAACTTCATTTGCACAACTTTAAAGGCGATTTTCTCAGTATTTTGATTTTTTTGCACCCTCAGATTCCAGATTTTCAAATAGTTGTATCTCAGCCAAATATTGTCCTATCCTAACAAACCATACATCAATGGAAAGCTTATTTATTCAGCTTTCAGATGATGTATAAATCCCAGTTTAAAAAAATTGACCCTTATGACTGGTTTTTGTGGTCCAGGGCCACATTTAGCATTTTCAATCCAGTTTTTGTTCTTAATATTTGAATGGACTAGCAAAATTTAAGTCAATAAGATTCAAAATTGCAGTTGATATCACTTTCAAGCTCATTCAGTGGAAATGGAAGGTCAAGTCAAGCACATTGCATTGTGGGATACCATGTGCTCTGCTGTACACTGTAGTTCATCCAGAAATTCAATGCATACTATGTACATTATGCATCAGGGATGTGATTTTTCCATGTATGGAGTTTTGTATTTTGTAAATGGTTTTCCGTGAAAATAAACAACATTTGAAATCAAAGAAATAAAGATAGTCATAACAATTAATACTGTAATTTTTCTGTTCTGTAAAATAAAAAAATAAAAAAAATTTAATAAGAATAATAATTATTTTAAAGAACAACAGAAAGATTACAATGCTAATGTTTATGACAGTCGTTATTTCTTTGCTTTCAAATCTTTCAAATTTTGCCAGAAAACCACTTACAAAATACAAAAATTCATACACGGAAAAATCACATCCCTGATGCATACTGTACATAGTGTGCATTTATTGATTTAATTTTTTTTATGTAAAATTGTATAAATTATATCATTTACAATTTAAAATTATAATTGTGCAATAAAATACAAATTTTGAATATTTATTTATTGTATAGTCTATATTGAAAATGGAAAAAAACAGGTTTTCTTTTTTTCTGTCTTTAGCTGATCACTTGCCTGATGCATTCAGCTTAATTAGTAAAATAATAGACAGAATGTCATTGTGATAGACAGGAGCATGTGAAGTGTGAATGAGAGCTCGTGTGCGTCTCTTTTAATGAGACAGACGATCTCCAGCTGTGCTCTCTGTAAGCAGGGCTGTTCTAATGACAGGAAGTGAAGGATGACAGGATGAGGATGATTTGTTAGCCGTATGCTCCCTGTCTGATCCCGTATTTGATTCCGCAGTTCTTCCTGGAGAAGCAACAGAGACCGCCGCTCTGAGGCCATCGACTCGACAGGGCCGAGCCGTGTGTGTACAAATACTCCGGTGTGTCCTGCATTATGGATGTTTGTTTGACTACTCTGGCCTTGTGAATTATTGAAGCAGAGTTCTGCTGCCTCTGTCCTCAGGTTCTGCGTTTCAGCATGTGTTTTTGGTTCAGTTCTTGACTTTTATTAAATTAAAGCGGACTGTTTACAAGACGATTGGTATCTGTGTTTGTAATCCAAAATGTGAAGCCAAAAGACTCGCTCAGATGGGATGCAACAATCATAGTAGATTCGAGTTTATTGTCTGTACTAAAGCTACTAATACCAGAGATGTTTTAGAGCATGTAAAACACAAAATATATAAAAAAAAATACATCATATTTTTACATTCTTTTCTTCCTTAATGGAACATTAGTTATTTCACCATCAACTTGTCACATTATTTTGAATGTGCACGAGTAGTGAAAAATTTTCATAAAAATGTGCAATTAATTATTAAAGTCAACATAATACAGCCATAATGTGAGATTTAAAGTGGGTAACATTAACCAATTGCTTGTGTGGATGAGATGACATCAGATGAAAAGGAAAGTAATTTAGTTACAAAATTTTGATGAAAGATTACAAAGATGCATCTTGAAATTTTTGATAAATCATGCACAAATGATCAGAAACACAAATGAAGTATGCAGATAGGCTGAATTTAGAGTCATGTTGACTTTTTCAATGTAAATTTTTGTTAAAATGTCTTAACTTTTGTTATGTTTGAACTTCCAGTTCATTCATCATAGTGGAAATGGAAGGTCAAGTCAAGCACATTGCATTGTGGGATAGCATGTGCCCTGCTGCATACCGTAGCTCATCCAGGAATTCTATGCACATTATGTACAGTATGCATCAGGGATGGGATTTTTCCATATTTATATGGATTTTTTTTTTTTTTTAATGGTTTTCCGCCAAGTTGAAGCTCTATCGCTTAACATTTGAAAGCCAAGAAATTAAGACCGTCAGAAATAATAGTATTATTTATCGTATTGGTCTTTAAAATAAAATAAATTATATTATATATTTGTTTTTTATTTAGACAGATATATAATGCTATTACTTAATACTATTATTGTAGTATTATTATATAATATATAATATTATAAAAATATTAGTTATTAAATTTGCTTGAAAGATTTTCAAAATTTTGAAATAATTTGCACTGATGTGAATGAAGAATGTAAATAGTGTGAATTTAGATGTCACGTTAACTTTAATAATATAATCTTTCAGACTATAAAGGTTTTAATGACATATAGAACACATCCTCTTACACTTTTGATAAAAGACCTAACGTCTCACTCAACACTCCACAGCTCTCCTTGGAGAGACAATATCTCCAGACCCTGTCTATGAGGATTTCAACTCTCGAATCTCGAGTTTCGCACTCAACTCTGGGTTGCCATGGTTACGCCTCCCAATCACCTTCATCGTCTGCGGCCGGTTGCTGTGGCGCTGGAAGGGGTGGGATCACATCTGACATCCTGGCGAACGCGCCACCGGAGTTGGCAGGTGCTTCAGATAAGTCTCCGCCCGCTGGGCCCTTGCCAGAGATCCCTGTCAAATATTCACAAGGAAAAATGCATCAGGTAGGATGAAACACTGAGACTGAGGCTAAAACGAAGGTTTCAAACGCACCTTTCCTGCGCATGGCCAATTTATTGAAGAGGTCAGACATCAGGTCTCCACCGCTCACCGCTGCCCCAACTGGAAAAAACAACTGTTAGGTTATGCAACGAGAAAAATTACTTTTTTGTTTTTAATGAATGTTACACTACAAGGATGCAATGAATTTATCAAAAGTGAATGTGAAGACATTATAATGTTAGTAAAGAATTCTAATGATCAATGAATCCTGAAAGAAATGTATCAGTTTCTACAAAAAAATTAAGCAGCACAACTGTTTTCAACATTGATATTGATAAGAAATGTTTCTTGAGCAGCAAAGCAGCATATTAGAATGATTTCTGAAGGAGCACGTGACACTGAACATTGGAGTAATGCTGCTGAAAATTCATCTTTAGCATCACAGGAATAAATTACATTTTGAAATATGCTCAAATAGAAAACAGTAATTTATAATTGTAATAATATTTATAAATTTTACTGTTTTTTTTCTGTATTTTGGATAATTAAATCTTGATGAGCATAAGAGACTTCTTTGCCTTTGTTATTTTCTGCAGCAAACAGTGCATATTTCAGGAGAATAACAAGTAGCAAAAGATTATTACATTACATTCTTTCAAATCTTAAGTGTGGCACTTACTCTCTCACCCAAGTCCTAAATCATTAGAAATCACCTCTCAGTCGGCAAATTCAAAAGACCACAAAGTTTATCCATCAATAATATATCAATGAAGAATTTGAAATATCTGAGACTTTGTGAGTCCAGAGTCAGTCGATTTCAGAGCAAATGTCAAGCAGATTTAAAAAGGCTTAATAGGGCAGATTTAATGAAAGTAAATTTCTCTTTTGACCTTTCCAAATACCACAGCGCTCTTCCTTATAACAGCGATACTGGAACACAATGAATTCCTCGTTTTAAAAATGAATACTCTTGTACACTTAATATGTTCATCTTGCAAAATAACTGCATGAACAGTTTTACATATATTCTGAATGGTTGCCAGGGTGTACCTATGCGGTTACTAGGATGTTGCTTACTGGTCCAAAGTCCCTACATATAGCTTGGCTTTTTTAATGCTACCATTAGCAAACACTACTAACAAGTTTCTTACCCTAATAACAGTTTAGCTAATGTTAACACCCTCTAATTGACCCAGAGTGTCAGAGTGTAAACACTGGTGGCGTCTGACCTTGCTCTTGTTCCTTCTGTTTCTTCTTTTCCATCTTGCGCTCTTTTACATTGCGGAGGTTTGCTTTGCCGCCGGCGTTTCGGATCGACTCCAGCAGACTGGCTCGCCCGTCCGACGGCTGTAACACCTCAGAAGGGGCGCCTTTCACCATACCT
Source organism: Sinocyclocheilus anshuiensis (assembly GCF_001515605.1). Taxonomy (NCBI): domain Eukaryota; kingdom Metazoa; phylum Chordata; class Actinopteri; order Cypriniformes; family Cyprinidae; genus Sinocyclocheilus; species Sinocyclocheilus anshuiensis. The sequence goes on from NW_015551105.1 coordinate 732,469, forward strand.
GATACACACGAACACGAAAGACAGTGGTTGACATAAACTAACATACAAAAATTTGGGGTCAGTAAGATTTTTGTTCTTTTTTGAAAAATGTATTTTTCATTCAGCGCGAATACATTAAATTAATCAAAAATTACATTAAAGACTTTTATAATTCTATAAAAGATGTCTATTTCAAATAAATGCTGTTCTTTCCTGAAAAAATCCTGAAAAAATGTATCACGGTTTCCACAAAAATATAGTTTAACACTGATAATATTAAGAAATGATTCATGTGACAATGAAGACCGGAGTAATGGCTACTGATAATTCAGCTTTGCATCATAGAAAAAATGACATTTTCAAATATATTAAAATAGAAAACAGCTATTATACAGTATTACTTTTTTAATGTATTTTTGACTAAATAAATGCAACCTTGGTGAGACTTACCTACCACCAGCTGAATGTTAGTGCATATGGACAAAAAAATATTTTTGAACACTTAACCATTGCTAAATAGACTGTCGATAATTCTGAAAAAGAATCTTTTACCTGTGGGAGGGGCTTGACTTGACGCGACATCAGTGCTGTCTGCTGTGATTGGTGGAGGTGGGGGTGGAGGGGGCGGAGCTGGAGAAGTTCCAGGAGGCGGGAGTGATACTTGAGTTGGCTCTGGTGGAGGAGGAGGTGGAGGGGGCGGAGCCTCAAGCCTAAAATGAGAGTCTTAAAAACAAAAAACAATTTATAAATAATATGATATGTTTTTATTCATTTTACGTTTATAAATAAAAAATAATTACATTTATTTTTATATTTTTCAAAATGATATATACATATATAATTTTATAATTATAATTATATCATTTTATAATTATATGTGACCCTGGACCACAAAACCAGTCATAAGTGTCAATTTTTCAAAATTGAGATTTATACATCATCTGAAATCTGAATAAATACGCTTTCCATTGATGTATGGTTTGTTAGGATAGGAAAATATTTGGCCGAGATACAACTATTTGAAAATCTGGAATCTGAGGGTGCAAAAAAAAATCTAAATATTGAGAAAATCGCCTTTAAAGTTGTCCAATTGAAGTTCTTAGCCATGCATATTACTAATCAAAAATTAAGTTTTAATATATTTACGGTAGGAAATTTCCAAAATATCTTCATGGAACATGCTCTTTACTTAATATCCTAATGATTTTTGGCATAAAAGAAAAATCGATAATTTTGACCCATACAATGTATTTTTGGCCATTGCTACAAATATGCCCCAGCAACTTAAGATTGGTTTTGTGGTCCAGGGTCACATATAATGATATATTCTTCAAAATTACATAATTATAAATTAATTTCTCAAAAAATAATAAATAATGATCCCACCAGATCCACTAGATTCATCGTGCTCTGTGCCAAACGAAGGCAGTTCAGGGATGCTGTTGCTGGCAGGAACAGATGGTGCAAACCCTGGGCCGAGGTCAGCGCTGTACATGAGGTCATCAGCGATGCCAGGTAAGTCAGGCAGGTAAGATGGCACATCGATCTCAGGCACTTGCCCCAGGTCTGGCACATAGAAATAATTCTCTGCGGTCTGAGAAGAAAGCACGAAAGATGTTTTCAGTGTATCGCTTCATCATAGGTGTGATTGAACAGCTCACCTGTCTCTCTAGCTGCTCTCTCTTGGTGATCGACAGCGGCGCATCAAACGGTTTATCTTCCTTTTCCGTCTCTAACGTGGTGTGTGTTTTAGTCACGGCACCCGCCAGAGGGTCAAGAAACACATATTTCTTATAGCTGAAAATACACAAACACGCACAGCGATGATTACATGAGCATTAATAAGGCTGCATCGGCAATATGTGTAGGTGTTTGTGTACTCACAGGTTCTCTGTTGTGTTGAACAGCAATAAGGAGCTGACTGAGTTGACATTTCTCGGCAGACTTCCCAAACCCTCCTCTGTCTCATTCTCGGAGCGCTTCTTAGTGTTGACGCATACTGGCAAATACATCAGCTTCTCCTATAAAACACATTTGTGGGTCATTTCATTAAATATTTTCAACATAAATTTGTGTTGATAGTTTTACACTGTAATTTGACATTACAAGCCTAACGTTTAAAGTCATGAAACTACAAAGAACTTCTTATAAAGAAAATTTGATGCTGATATTTTCACAAATATCCTCAATTAACAAATGTTAAGTGCTTGTGTGGCTGATCAAATTTAGTTAAATGCTGGTTTCCCTCCAAAGTGAACTGTCCAATGGCATTTTTTTAACTTGAATAAAGCAAATGCGTAAAGCATATAACAAAACAACAATGAAAAGCAACCTGCCAACAGTTTATCAAAATGAAATTTAAGATGTGACATTTAAAAATTATTTAAATTTTATTTTTAAATTGATTTTAAATTTTACAATTTTATTTTATTTATTTAATTAAATAAACAGTTAAATAAATTAAACAGTTTTACATATGTTAATTTAAATATGTTAATTTTTCAATAGAAAATATTTATTTCCATTTTTTTATTTTTTATTATTACATTTATTGAGTTGATATTGTAACATTACAATAGCAATTCTGTTACCATGATTTCTGGAAATAAAAATGGAAATAAATCACTTTTTAATAGACAAACGAATAGACATATTTAAAAATGTTTATTTAATTCATGTTTTAAATGTTAAATAAAAAACTAAATAATAAGCAAAAACAAAAGAATAAAAAGAGGAGAGACATCTGAACCTGTAGTTGAAGAGCTCACTTCCTCTCATGTTAATTGTTTTTCTCACTTTCTCTCATTATGTATTTTTTTTAACAAAATATGAGCCATATCCACTTGAAAATGAGCAGGAGAGGAGGAGCAGGAGAAGGAGCTGAAAGACAGATGACTAAATTTGTTCACCTGTGGGGCCTTGTCATCCAGTGGGCGGAGCTTGCTCTGAACTTTAAAGCGAGGCTGCTTTTGGGAGGCGGGATCTACTGCACCCATAAAGATGGATGAATAATCCTGCAGTTTTTCTGGAGCGGGGTATTTGGCACTGGAGAACACCTACACAAACACATCAGACATATAACCACTCGGTACTGTGCAATAATTATGAATTAGTCATTTAGTTGGTGCTTTAATCCAAAGTGACTTACAGTACAATTATTATAGGAACAAAATTCCTGCAGTTCAGTAGACAGTAGAGCAGCAAAAATCTTAATGATACTGAAAATTGTCTTAATTTTATTAATGGGGACATTTTTTTTTTTTGTTATTTAGTCAACATATGACCCAGACATTTCTTGATGTGATTTAACCATTAGCTTATGCCCACCCTACAACTCATATCCACTTTCTGCTCCAAATATTTGTTGCAGAAATCTGAATCATCTGCATCACCTTTGTGGCTTTCTTGCTTCCTTTGATCTTCTGGACTCTGGCCTGAGCCAGTTTGATCCGGTCTGTGACGGTCTGAAGGTGTACACGGTTCTTCTCCACGCTCTGAGACACCCTGTCAAAACCAAACCAAGTCATTGGTTCTGCTATAGCTGCAGAATACAGGTGAACACATTTAGATCAGAACTCTAAGTTCAGGCCTTTGTCAACTAATTTGTTGGTGATTAAAACGGTTTCATAATTAATCCTGTTTAAACCAGTATGTTTGACTAATTTTTACATCATCAACATTTACAATTTCATCTTCAAAAAAATACAATTTTTAATCTTCCTATGATATTAAGAATTAATTAAACACATTCTATTTCAGGCATTTCTAAATTAATTCTATGTAAATACTGCATTAAGTATAAATTTAATTTAGCAATTTTGTGTGTTTAATTTGCTATAAGCAATAAGGAATAAGTGGATCATTGTTTAAAAAAAAAAACAGTATATATACCTTGCCATTTAAAATGTTTGTCTTTAAGATTAAAAAAAAAAAAAGAAACACTTTTTTATTTTATTATTACTTTTATTCAACAAGAATGCATTAAATTACATCTATAAATAAGATTTTATTTCAAATCAATGCTGTTCTTTTTATTTTTCTATTCAAAGAATCCTGAAAAACGCATCATGGTTTCCACAAAAACATGAAGCATCACAACTGTTTTCAACATTGATAATAATAAGAAATGAGAAATAATAAGAATATTTTCTTGAGCAGCAAATCAGCATATTAGAATGATTTCTGAAGGATCATGTGACACAGAAGACTGGAGTAATGATGCTGAAAATTCAGCTTTGCCTCACAGGAATACATAAATTGCATTTAAAAATATATTCAAATAGAAAATAGTTATTTTAAATTTAATAATATTTCACAATTTTACTGTTTTTACCATATTTTTTTAAATCAAGTAAATGCAGCCTTTGTGAGCATAAGAGACTTCTTACAAAAACATTTTCCAAACAACATGCTGAATAATGGTGTACTGCAGCACATTAGCAGATGAAACAGCACGTATACTGTGACCTTGGTGGCTCTATGCCAATGCCATTTGTCTTGGCTGGATATTATAATGTCTTTTTATTACACCTATTGTAAGCCGTCAGTGTTTACCAGCCACATATCTCTTTTGTTTGTCCATTCTACACTGTTTCTGTGGACAAACATTACAAACAGGAAAAAAGATCCCTTGATTGCAGGAGGCAGCTACAGTACGCCAGCCTGAAACATCAACAACATGCAGCGGCAATGAGAGCGTAATCGTGCATTTGTACAGTCCTATCATCACTACTGAGTCAGTGTGCTCCTCTGTAGCCTATGGCACTACACACTGTCTTAAAAGACCCTCCATTCCTCTCCATTGACAGAAGAATGACTAAAAGAGAAGGGGGAAGGAGAGGCTTAATGGAGCTGACCTAGAAACGCACTGCTTCACCACACACACACATGTTCCCTGGACCCCTACGTGCCATGTTGTCATGGTAACGCTGTGGATGGTTTTCCAGCCTGTTCAGCTGGAATTAGCATATTTGAGCACTCACTCCCTCACAACTGCATCTCATGCAAAACACACACCTTTCATTGTGTTTCTCTCCTTTGTTATTTTGACACGGTCTAATCATGCTCTCTCCTTCAGTAGACAGGCGCAACAATAGAGATGACCCGGGGCCGGTGTGAGGGGGTTTCGGGCCAGTGGACGGAGCTGTCACTTACCTTAAAGGATAAGTGCTGTGTCGTCATTGCATCTTATGGTTGTTGATCATGTACATGTGTTTTTATGCATTGCACTCAAAAATATTTGCTATGTGTTTTGTTAATTCTAATGATTTAAATATTGTTTGGGACTGATACAATTTTAATTATGCTCAACAAGGCTGCATCTATTTGATCAAAAATACAGTAATATTATTACAATTTAAAATACCTGTTTTCTATTTTAATGTATTTAAATATGTAATCTATTTCTCTGATGCAAATCCAGTCTTCAGTGTCATTCTAATATGCTGATTTGCTTAAGAACCATTTATTGGAATAGAAAGTTTTAAAGCTTTTATTTGAAATAGAAATCTTTTGTAACATTCTAAATATTTTACTGTTGGTTTTGATCAATCTAATGCATCTTTGCTGAATAAAATTATTAATTTCTTCAACTGAATGTATTTAAAGAAAGAGCAACTTGTTCAGTAAACAATTAAAAAAAAAAAAAAGTTTTTCCCCCTGTTGTACCGAAATCATACCGAACCGTGACGTTAAAACCGAGGTACGTACCGAACCATCATATTTGTGTACCATTACACCCCTAATATATATATATATATATATATATAGGCCAACAATTATTAAATATTAAATAATTTATTTATAGTGAATAATTGTTTGGTAAAGAACTTTAAACAAAAAAATAAAAATAAAAATATTTTTGTCACATTTAAAATATGTTGCTAAACATATTTTCATCAACATATATGACCACATAATTTTTTTTTTTTAATATATAAATCTATTATAAAAAAATCTTTATTTTTGAGACCTGAATGGGCAACTCAAAATGTAGCATTCACGTATAACGTTTGTGTGAACTGCTACTGTATAATATTATTGATTCTAGCCTCTTGATCTTATTTCTCTTGATCTCTGATCTACTCAAAAGCACTCTAGCCTGTACTATGAATAAGTGTGTATAAATAAATGTGTGTTTACCTAGAAAAGATGTCTGTTGATATCATTTCCAGGTACTGTAACGCACCAGTGATCTGATGCACAGCCTCTTCTCTCCTCAGATCCGGCTGGATGAGCGGTGCAGAGTACACCTGTCCCTCCAGGTAGCGTTTCTGAGTCATCCTACACACATACACAGACACAAACCCAAACCAAAGAATCATTCAATCGGTATAAGCAAACTGTGAAATATAAAGTCTTAAGTCATTTTCAATTATCTAGTGTTAGAATTTGCCATGGTAGTAGCTAAACTGATAATATAACATTCAAATACTCTGCATACTGAAGTTGGCAACACACATACTATTTATAATGCATGGGACACTGTATGAAAATGTAAATTTCATATCCTTTGGAATTGATACTTTTTGCCCCGTCATCACACGATCTAGAGACTCTGATCTAACACAGCAACATGAAACACTGATCCAGCCTAAACGAATGACAGTCACATGATGACTCGCACACATAAAGCTGAATTAACACTGTTATGTTGTGTGTCGCAATGCAAGCCCTTTAATAAGAGAGTATAATAACCATATGACAGTTATCTGAAACAAACCAGCTGATTAAGACACTGATTTTCATTTTAAAATGATTTTCTCCGATGGAGAAAACACAGCGGCCAGAAACTCAAATGGATGCCTATGAAATATCGCTATTAAAACAGAAAGGAAACACTTTACCTGACCATTTATATGTCAAAAGCACAAACGTCCAGCTGCTCGAAGGCGCTCAGTCCTTCAGGATCAAAACTTCCGCACTCTCAGATCACGTGACGCCTGACGTCGGCGCGTAACAACTGTAGAGAGAAAAAACGGGTAATAAAATAATAAAACATAAATGTTTATTAATAATAATAATAATACATTATTAAAATATACATTAATATTAATAATAAATTATTAATATGAATAAAATGTTTATTTAATGTCTATTAAAATGCTAAAAATAACCCGTAGACATTGACACTTTTGAGCATCTGTTTAATAATTTTATTATTATTATTTCATTTGTATTATTATAATTGTTGTTGCTGTTGTTGTTGTTCTAATATCACTTATCATGATGTACATTTGTGTAGGCCGCAAGACCATTAAAATAATTATGAATGAATTTAGCCAGCTTTCAAAAATCATTTGTCTTTGTATATTCCATGTAGGCTATATACGAAAGCGTTTTGATCAGGCGTTTTGATCAGATTTGTTAGCAGTGAACCATTCCCATCATTAACTTTAAGATTTTTGCCTTGTTTTCTCTATAATAATAATAATTATTATTATTATTATTATTGACGCTTTGGCATTACTTAGTGAGAAACAGTCGTGCTAATAATGCACTCTGAAAATAAGGTGGAAAAGAACATTCATTTGGTAACTAAGCAACAGAATTCTAAATTTGTAGCAATAAAATAAGACACTAAGCATGATTCATGTTTTTATTGATTCATTTTTTTATTGAACATTGAAAGGTATACAAACGGATCCACGTCGAGGTACATACAAGATACAATTTATAAATAATGATTAATTATTAACAACAAATTTAAAGGAGATAAATAATCTAAGCAAACTCTGTTGCTTGCCCCCCCGGCGTCACTCGCGATCGCGGCCCCGCCCCCTTCAAGCCGTGTTTGACATCCTCGCATCAGCACCACTCCGCGCATCCCTTCTTGCGCGCTCTGGGCACGGAGGTGGAGGTGGAGGTGGAGGCGGAGGCGGGGGTCTCTCTCTCTCTCTCTCTCGGTTCAGCCATTTAAATATCAACCCGTGAAACTGGTCAGGGGTTCTGACTCCAAGACGCCCGCTTGGATCGGATAATTTCTCTGCTTTTTCAAGAGGAGCGTCGCACCGGGATGTCGAGCCTGCTGGAGAACCCTCTCCAGGCGGTGCTCTATCTGAAGGAGCTCACCGCCATCGTGCAGAACCAGCAGAGTCTGATTCAAACCCAACGATACCGGATAGACATACTCGAGCGCCGGCTGGAGGATCTAGCGGTTGCCAATGGGCAGCTCCGGGACTCCAGCAGCCATCACCGGCACCCTCCCCGCTATCATCCGCCTCTGCCCCCCCGGACCTCCAGCCTGCCCCGAACCAACAGATCCGGGACGCCTCCGGTTCAAACCCAGCAGCAACAGCATTCCTCCCTGGACATGCAGCTAGTGCCTGTGGGACCCAGCAATGCCAGTCCAGACTCTGCTGATGAAGATGATCATGACGCTCAGGACCCCTGCTGTCGGTCCCTGGTCCCACAGACACCTGCCACCTTGTGCCGAGCTGCGAGACTCCCACGGGCATCTGAGTAAGCTCTCATCACACATGTTCAACAAATCAGTCTTTTTTCTCTAGGAAAACATGAGATCGATGAGATGTTGAGGCAGATTACGTGCCATCAGGATTACATAACAGAGGAATTTCACTATGTAGGCCACAGTGAATATACAATTGCACATCAATAATTCCAGGATCACAAAAAGCATGATGATTTGTATTTATAAAATCATTCAGCATACTTTGTCTATCAGTGCATAAATGCATGAGTGTGTATTGCAGTCTTAAATTAACTGTACTTTCTAAAATGGAAGAAAAATGACTGTAGGTCATCAATTCAGCACATTCACTCTTTCCAGGGCAAAAGGTCTTAAGAAAGAGGTTTTTAATGCACCTGATTATTTTGCAGCAAGAATGCATTTTTAAAAGCACTTAAAAACACTTTATTGGCATGCAAACTCACACGCACACACAGATTTATGCGTAAAGTGAGGCTTTAAGTGACATTCCCATAGTGCATGTGAAGTTGATCCGCCAGCTGGAATCTAATCCACAGTAAGAGAGAGAAAGAACGAGAGATTGAGTGAGTGAGTGAGTGTGTGTGTGAGTGTACGTGTGTGTCGCCTATTACGACTGCTCATCTGCTTCAGTGCACATCTCATGCTGCATTTGTAGAGTACTTTCTCTCTCTCTCTCTCTCTGTGTGTGTGTGTGTGTGAACCCCACAAGCAAAACTGGAATGATACATTCTGCTCTGATTTGTTTAATGGTAGCATTATCTTGTCCTTTAGGGTACAAAACACTTAGTCCTGAGTCTGAGATTGTGTTACCTTGTTGTGTGTTTGCTTTTTTATGGCAGAATACGCTTAGTTCTACTGGAAGTATGAGACGCTCATTGCCAATGAGTTTTAGGGCTCAATTATGCTCATGCACGCAGCTCATTAAAGCTAATCTCACATCACTATCACCAACATGTCTGGTTATGACAGGTATATTTTGAGACTGTTGCATCTTTATTAGCGAGTGAGAGTTCATTTTTTAGTTCAGTAAAAAATGAACGTATACTGAAATATTACTCACTTTCAGGCCATTCAAGATGTAGATGAGTTTGTTTCTAAATAGATTTGGAGAAATGTAGTATTCTATCACTTGCTCACCAATGGATCCTCTGCAGTGAATGGGTGCCGTCAGAATGAGAGTCCAAACAGCTGATAAAAACATCACAATAATCCACAAGTAATCCACACCACTCCAGTCCATCAATTAACATCTCGTGAAGTGAAAAACTTCATGTTTGTAATAAACAAATCCATCATTATGATGTTTTCAACTTCAAACCTTTGCTAATATTGCTTTTGCCAGTGATAAGTTCATCTAATTTGAATCAGGAGAGAAATATGCACAGATCAAACACCATTTACAAGCAAAAACAGTTCTAACAAATATGTGCATTTTGATGTGAGAGGACAACAGTGGATGGACCTTTTCACTGGAGGAAGCGTTATTATGGAATATGGACTTTTATATATATTTTATGTATATTGGCCAGAAGTGACTGTTTAAAGTTAAAAATGTCTTATGTCGACACCCTCCTGTCGTTCCAAACTGGCATGACTTTCTTCTGTTGAACATAAAAGAAGATCACAAAAATGTAGTGACGCACTTTTTTAACCAAGAAAGCAGCTGGGAATTTTACACACAACAGAATATTACATTAATAATTAATATGACATAATAATAACAATAGCAGGACTGTAAGGAAGTGATATGCAAATATGATTATATTAATAGCACTTCACATTCTCATGTTAGCGCTTGAGTGTGAAGCAAACGTATCTGATGTGCTGTCAACAAGGGAGGGCTCAAAGAAAACTCATCTTGAACGTTCAATTTCCCTGAATTAGAGACTGAATTATTAAAAATGTTAGAGAATTAAAATAAATCAGGAAGGAGTTGAGGATTTCTGAAAGAACTGAAAGCAGCATTGCTTTGTGATTGTCAGGATGAACTGTTCCTCTAAGACTTCGTTTAGAACTTCATTTAAGTGTGTTATTTAGAGATCTTCTTACCTGTTGGGTTAAAACCCACAACATTGAATATTTAGGGCTACATTTAAGATTTATGTACTGCATTTGATTTGCATATACAATTTCCATCCATTTGGACTGCACAGTTTTAACATAAACCAATAAATCTACATAAATGAAACAAGTTACAAACTGATTTCTAAAGTAGTACTAATAAACTGAAATGTGTTTTAAATACACAGTAACCAGGTTTATATATTTATCATCAATAAATACAATTTGTTTCAATCTCATACATTTTGACTAACTGAATATTGCTTGTTCCATAGCTAGCCATATTTCAACTGTTCATAATTTTTAAAATAATAAACTGAATTGATTTTACATTGAACAGATTTTTCTGATTATAAGAAATTTGAATAAATGCATTTTGATATATATTTATTTAAAATAAAATCAAATAGATGCAAACAATCTCATACATTTTGACTAACTGAATATTGCTTGTTCCACAGCTAGCCATATTTCAACTGTTCATAATTTTTAAAATAATAAACTGAATTGATTTCACATTGAACAGATTTTTCTGATTATAAGAAATTTGAATAAATGCATTTTGATATATATTTATTTAAAATAAAATCAAATAGATGCAAACAGTTAATAATAAACTACGCCATGATTTTTGAGTGAAGAAATCTCACCCATTTCATTTATGTATGACTGACAAATATGCATCAACACATAAAGTTTACTAGTTTATATTGAAACTGTGTTTTCCAAATGGATGGAAATTCTATATGCATTTCAAATACATAAATATTTAATTTATGCCTAAATACTTTTTGAGGGTACTTTTGAGTGGCCAATAATCTGGATTCTGAAGCTAAACCAGTTGAGAACCACCACACTAAGCTACAGCAATCTCTATAAGTGCTCAAGGAACACAAATGAAGTAACGTAAATAGTATTGCATTGCATTGCATTTAATTGCAGTAATGTGGATTTGAACCTTTACAGGAGCCAGACCATCCTGCACCAGTTCTGCTGTCCCGCACCAGAGGCCCCAGAGGGAGACTCCCTAACCTGCTCCAGGTGAGGATGTCATCTTCTGTAACGAGCCAATCAGAGGAGAGTTAGTCTTTCTACATGCCAAACAAATAAAATGTACAATATGAGCAAGCGATGCAGTAAGGAGAGTGTGAATCTACTTGTTTACCGCAGCTGTCTGCATTAGTTAAGTATTCCATCCATGAATGGTAGTGGTTTTCTGATGGCAGCCCCTGTTCTCTTGGCCTGAGGCATTCTGGGTGATGGGATTCAAGCTAGCAGAGTGTAAGTGTGTGTGTGTTTGTGAGAAAGAGAGTTAGTGCATGCTGCAGGTGTAGTTTAACCCTGGTCCGTCCTCTGTCTGATAGACTGGAAAACTCTCGGCATGGATAAGCATCGTCACTCAGGTGGGGAGAGAGTCTGTGTGTGTGTGTGTGTGTGTGAATGCATGTGTGAATGTAGCAGTTCTGCACTATTTTGGGAACTTCAAACCATCTGAGCTTTGTTGACTGCATATTTTATGTTGCCAACAAAACCAAGTCTTAAAAGCTATTCTTAATGAAACAGCACATGATAACCGTGAAAAAAATCAGTTCTAAACAACAGAAAATCTATACTTTTGTGTCCAAATGTTTAGAAATCATGACCTCGTCTTTGCAGAAAACTGATAATGGGGAAAGTGCTCGTTATTTTTTGACCCTAACAGAAAACTCAGAATCATATTTTCCAATTTTTGTGGTAAACATTAAAGAGGAGCTTTATTTCTGCAGAAAATCTATTCTAATTTTGTGCCAATTATGTCCTGAGTGGTTGAAAGTGGAAAAAAAAGGAAAGAAAGAACCAAGATAAGCATGCAGTCAGAGTGCATTTTGTTTCTCACCTGCAATACAGTGTAAAAAATATTGTTAAATTGACAGTAAAAAAAAAAACTGGCTGCGGTGGTTGCCAGAAATTCACTGTAAAAATAATGTCACTGTGAACCTATATTTCATTAAGTAATGTAATGTTAAATACCAAGCTACTTAAACTATCTACCTTTTATCTAAAAATAATACAGGTGGTTTGATTGAAAGCCACTTGACAAAAACACGAAACAAAAAAAAAGCAATAAATTGAAGAAAAAAAAAAAGAAATAAAAATAAGAAACAAAATTATTTCTACAAAATATAGTCATATGTGATGTCATGTAGGGTCTATCCTACTAATTTTCCATCGTAAAGTATATATAGTGCCATGTTAAACTTTTTACAATTTTTCACAGTATATGGTTACTTACAGTTAACATTTTTTTACTATAGCATTTTATAGTATTTTTTCTGTAGAAATTACATTACTTGCAAAACAACAACAAAACATAACACCATGTTAAACTTTACCATTTTTCATGGTACATTGTTACAGTTAACTAAATATTTACACTGTAGCATTTTTACAGTATTTTTCTGTAGAAAGTTTGTTTAAATCACTAACCCTAAGTATGAGTAAGTAACCATAAGCCTGAGTAAGCACCACTAATAAAGTTTTATTGATGCCAATTTAACTGATGAACAGGAGAGAGCAGCTTTCATTTTTGCAGAAAGCCTGTAGTGATTGTGTGCCAGTTATTTCCCAAATGATTAGGAAGGGGGGTTGGTGAGAGAGAAGATGGACTAATGGGGAAAATATAAGCATGCGGTAGTTTCTCACCTTTTATTTGCAGAAATCGACTGCCTGGGTTTCTGCTTGATGTTGAAACCTGTTTTTAAACAGCTTGAGAGAGACAGAGAGCATATTTGAGTCATAACATAGGAAATGACATCAAACTCTTTGCTGCCTGCATCACTTCACACACACTCTCTCAAACAAGGAGTGATATCACATTTCACCATGTTAAACTTTACCATTTTTCATGGTACATTGTTACAGTTAACTAAATATTTACACTGTAGCATTTTTACAGTATTTTTCTGTAGAAAGTTTGTTTAAATCACTAACCCTAAGTATGAGTAAGTAACCATAAGCCTGAGTAAGCACCACTAATAAAGTTTTATTGATGCCAATTTAACTGATGAACAGGAGAGAGCAGCTTTCATTTTTGCAGAAAGCCTGTAGTGATTGTGTGCCAGTTATTTCCCAAATGATTAGGAAGGGGGGTTGGTGAGAGAGAAGATGGACTAATGGGGAAAATATAAGCATGCGGTAGTTTCTCACCTTTTATTTGCAGAAATCGACTGCCTGGGTTTCTGCTTGATGTTGAAACCTGTTTTTAAACAGCTTGAGAGAGACAGAGAGCATATTTGAGTCATAACATAGGAAATGACATCAAACTCTTTGCTGCCTGCATCACTTCACACACACTCTCTCAAACAAGGAGTGATATCACATTTCAGTTTGGGTTCTCAGATCAGTTGCGTAGCGGCCTAATGATCTGTATCGACCGTGTGCACTGGCGTCTGTTTTTGCTCTCTTTTAAGGTTCTGCTGCATTTGCTGTCGTTCCTCAGAGGCGAGCAGTACTAGG
>NW_015551105.1:746462-762313 GCF_001515605.1 Sinocyclocheilus anshuiensis
ATAACACCATGTTAAACTTTACCATTTTTCATGGTACATTGTTACAGTTAACTAAATATTTACACTGTAGCATTTTTACAGTATTTTTCTGTAGAAAGTTTGTTTAAATCACTAACCCTAAGTATGAGTAAGTAACCATAAGCCTGAGTAAGCACCACTAATAAAGTTTTATTGATGCCAATTTAACTGATGAACAGGAGAGAGCAGCTTTCATTTTTGCAGAAAGCCTGTAGTGATTGTGTGCCAGTTATTTCCCAAATGATTAGGAAGGGGGGTTGGTGAGAGAGAAGATGGACTAATGGGGAAAATATAAGCATGCGGTAGTTTCTCACCTTTTATTTGCAGAAATCGACTGCCTGGGTTTCTGCTTGATGTTGAAACCTGTTTTTAAACAGCTTGAGAGAGACAGAGAGCATATTTATTGAGTCATAACATAGGAAATTAAATCAAACTCTTTGCTGCCTGCATCACTTCACTCACATCACCTGCACACTCTCTCAAACAAGGAGTGATATCACATTTCAGTTTGGGTTCTCAGATCAGTTGCGTAGCGGCCTAATGATCTGTATCGACCGTGTGCACTGGCGTCTGTTTTTGCTCTCTTTTAAGGTTCTGCTGCATTTGCTGTCGTTCCTCAGAGGCGAGCAGTACTTGGCGCATGAAAGATGGAAAAACCTGCTCTCTGCTCCTCGTGTATGAGTGCTTACAGAGCTTAAGTGGCCTTTACACCAGGGTAGCAGCTAATGTGCTGACAGTGTATGCAGTCAGCAGTGTGCTTGTGTGTGTTGTAAACCCGCGTCTACACTGAGAGAGAACCTGGAGAAAATGGAAATGGGCTTGGGCTGTGTTGTTGAGCAGAAGGAACGTACTTTGTGACATCTCTCATGATTTAAACATCTGCTTTCCATTTAGAAATGCTTTTTCATGAGCTCTACATAAGTGGAAAATGGCTTTGTCATGTATGGGCTTATGTAAGATTGTGTGGGGTGCTAACCTCGGATATTTGGTTTGATTTAGTATTTGTTTTTTGGGGATTTATATGAAACCTCTGCATTGCAATTTCTAAATGTATTTGAGTAACCAAATATATATTATATAAGACATACATTTTTATACATAGAAAATTCACATTTAAAATTATGTTATTTATCCATTTTAATTATTTAGTGAATATATATGCACACATATATTTAATAAAATAAATTTTAACAATTTCATGATTTAATGACATATATAATATTACATAGAATAAAATTATATTATATAAAATAATTGAAAATTATATATAATTTATTGATTGTTATGATTTAATAAGTTATATAATGCATAATTATAGAATATATATAAAATGTTTATATAAAAATGTGTGTGTCTGAGGGTGTATATATATGTGTACACACACACACACTCAAACAATTTCATTTCATTTCATTTTTGTCTTATTTGTTCAATGCATAGTTTAAAAAAACTAAAATGAATAAAGGCATTTTATTTTAATTCAATTTTTGCTGTCTCATTCAATCAACAGTTTCTGAAAATTGAATCATGACTCGGAAAGATGATCTGAAACCTTCACTTGATTACCTCATTTTCCATGAAGAATGCATTGAATTTGAAATCTGTGAAAGCCTGCATGTAGTAATTAAGCAGAGATAATTAGTCCTGAGTGTGCAGTGGGTTCTGATTAGTTTAGATTAAAAGACGGTGAATCTGGGTCAGCCACTGCTCACTTGTGTCATTTGAAACCACAGCTCGATTCCATGACGCGCCACCCTGCTCACATCCTCCAGAATATGAGCTCTCTCCTGATCTCAAACAAAAACAGGTACGACCCAACGGACACGCATCTATGCATGTGATACTGATTCTTAGATATTAAGAGCATGAAACGATAAGTTTTTGTGTCAAAATTTTGTATCTATCTATTTATCTGCAGATAGAAGAACTGGAGCAAAAGTATGGAGGTCCTCTGATTTCCCGGCGTGCGGCCTGTAAGATCCAGACGGCGTTTCGTCAGTACCAGCTCAGTAAGAACTTCCAGAAGATCCGTAACTCGGTTCTGGAGAGTGGGATCCCACGGCGCATGTCAGTGCGCAGGGTCCGGGTACAGAGGGATGGTTTCTCCGCTGAACGGGCGCTGATGGAGGGATGTTCACTCATGGGCATCCCGCTCACACACTCCACCTCACTGCCGGTGGCTACAACAACCACACTCACACACCTGGAGGACACATTCACTGAGCAGGTACAGTTACACCATCAACATACATACAGCATGAATTCTGTGCTATATATTCAGCATATTTCTATTACAGTCTTTGTAATTTGTTTAGTTCAAGTACACAAACTATTCTGTTCTATTTATTCTATTTTACTGTTTGATTCTATTGCATTTGGTTCTGTTCTGTCCTTTTGTTTCATTCTGTTCAATTCTACTCAAATATGTTGTTCTATTCTCTTCTGTTCTATTCTATCCTGTACTATTCAAATATGTTGTTCTATTCTGTTGCATTTGGTTCCATTCTATTTGGTTTCTGTTGGATTATATTCAGCATATTTCTATTACAGTCTTTGTCATTTGTTTAGTTCAAGTACACAAACTATTCTGTTCTATTTATTCTATTTTATTGTTTGATTCTATTGCATTTGGTTCTGTTCTGTCCTTTTGTTTCATTCTGTTCAATTCTACTCAAATATGTTGTTCTATTCTCTTCTGTTCTATTCTATCCTGTACTATTCAAATATGTTGTTCTATTCTGTTGCATTTGGTTCCATTCTATTTGGTTTCTGTTGGATTATGTTCTGTTGTATTTCATTTTATTCTATTCTATTCAATTCAAATATGTTGTTCTATTCTGTTCTGTTGTATTCAAATATCTTATTCTGTTCTGTTGTATTTGGTTACATTATGCTATTTTCTATTCTAATCAAATATCTTGTTCTATTATATTCTATTGTATTCCATTCTATTCAGTTCTATTCAAATATGTTGTTTTATTCAGTTGTATTTGGTTTTATCCTATTTGGTTTGCTTCTATTCAGTTTAAATATGTTGTTATTTTCTGTTGTATTCAGTTCTATTTTATTTGGTTGTATTCGATTTACATATTTTTTGTTGTATTCTGTTCTGTTGTATTATATTTTATTATATTCTATTCAGTTTAAATATGTTGTTGTATTCTGTTCTTTTGTATTCCATTTCATTCTGTTCTATTACAATGTGTTGGTTTATTCTGTTGTATTCATTCTATTCTATTTAATTAAAATATGTTGTTTTATTCTATTCTCTTCTGTTCTGTTCTATCCTGTACTATTCAAATATGTTGCTCTGTTCTGTTCTATATTATTCACATTTTCTATTCTATTCTATTCTATTCTATTCTATTCTATTCTATTCTATTCTATTCTCCCCTATTCTATTCTATTCTATTCTATTCTATTCTATTCTATTCTATTCTATTCTATTCTATTCTATTCTATTCTATTCTCCCTGCCAGGTTCAGTCATTAGCACGGTCTATTGATGAGGCTTTGAACAGCTGGAATTCTGTTCGAGATGGGGAAGGAGTGTCCACTGTGGCCCCTCCCTCTGGATCCCATCCCGAGGGGCTCCTGATGGACCCCACTGCCCTACAGGATACCACACAGAGCAGCTGTGGGGAGAGCATGCCCCGCAGCGCCAGTAAACTCATGATGGCTTTCAGGGACGTGACTGTCCAAATTGACAACCACAACTTTCGCCTCTCCTCCTCAATGCTGGAGTCAGTTTCCCTTGGTAACGGCGTATCCAAGGAGACCAGCTTGAAACCCAAAACGGGGGGACAGAATGCAGGCCAGTCGGCATCGTCGGCCACGGCAGAGCCTGAGTTCCCAGCTCTGCCACCCAGCGAGGAAGAGAAAGAGAACCAACAGCCAACTGGAACGGATGAACCGTCAGGGGTGGGACTGGAGGGGAAAAAGACCAACCATCTATTCTATTCTCCCTGCCAGGTTCAGTCATTAGCACGGTCTATTGATGAGGCTTTGAACAGCTGGAATTCTGTTCGAGATGGGGAAGGAGTGTCCACTGTGGCCCCTCCCTCTGGATCCCATCCCGAGGGGCTCCTGATGGACCCCACTGCCCTACAGGATACCACACAGAGCAGCTGTGGGGAGAGCATGCCCCGCAGCGCCAGTAAACTCATGATGGCTTTCAGGGACGTGACTGTCCAAATTGACAACCACAACTTTCGCCTCTCCTCCTCAATGCTGGAGTCAGTTTCCCTTGGTAACGGCGTATCCAAGGAGACCAGCTTGAAACCCAAAACGGGGGGACAGAATGCAGGCCAGTCGGCATCGTCGGCCACGGCAGAGCCTGAGTTCCCAGCTCTGCCACCCAGCGAGGAAGAGAAAGAGAACCAACAGCCAACTGGAACGGATGAACCGTCAGGGGTGGGACTGGAGGGGAAAAAGACCAACCAGACTGGACCAGAGATGGCGGAAAACAGCTCAGAGCCCGTCAGTAGCAGCAGCACCTCAACATCAGCGTGTGAGACGATGATTCTGTCTCTGCCCCGCCCACATTGCCAGGACACACCCTGTGGCACGCTCTCGACGGATATTGCACGCAAACGCCTTTACCGCATTGGACTCAACCTCTTCAATGTGTGAGTACGAAGGTTAAACGTCAAATATTTCCATTTACAGTGGCTTTTTAAGCGTTTTACAGGTTTTGCTATGTTTGACAGCCTTGGATGTCCTGCAAAGACAGTAAAACCTACTAAATCTAGTGCTATTTTAATATTATTTGTATACCATTTTAATATTTATTAAAGGGGTCATATGATGCGATTTCAATTTTTCCTTTCTCTTTGGAGTGTTACAAGCTCTTGGTGCATAAAGAAGATCTGTAAAGTTGCAAAGACTAAAGTCTCAAATCCAAAGAGATATTCTTTATAAAAGTTAAGAGTCAACCACGCCTACCTAAAACGGCTCGTTCTAACACGCCCCCATTACAACACTGTTCCAGAACAGTTCAACCCAAATATTCAGGTGTGTACAGCGCATTTTGCGGAGGACGAGGACTAGCCTACAATGCTGGTGTCTGTTTCTATAAAGTGGGGCAGTTCCAACTTTGCAAGGACAGTCTGGCGCTTCTGACTCACAGCCTGTTTCTATATGGCTTTATTTTTATTTCAGTTTTAGTAATTTTATTACTGTGGTAATTTTCATTTTAATTTTAGTTTCTTTTTTTTGTTGCTTTGAAATTTTATTCATTTTTTATATACTTCTAAACAGCTTTAATTTATTTTTACGTTTTAGTTTTAGTAATTTTAGTACTTTAAAATTAATTTAGTTCCCAAAGCAACATTTCTAATTTGTAAGTTTAAGCTTTTCAACTAATATTTATACTTTATTTCAGTTACTGAAAAAAAAAAATCAGTAGTTTTAGTAAAAAAAACAATACTGCAAATCTTACTATCATATGAGGAAAACTGCTTCATAAAGGGATTAGAAGAAATTAATATAACTCTCATATTTAACTAGAAATGCTAAGTTTGTCAAGGTAAACTTTAAATTTTGGCTTATCAAAACTTTTTTGAAAGTTCTGAAAGAACTTTATGTTTTAAAGGTTTTATAGGCCTTACAAACAAGCAAGCAAACATATTATAGAATTGTTCAAATTACTAATCCTAAAGATAAGAGCTTTTGTTTGCAGGGTCAGTTTGCCCATGACTAAAAAGTTGAGTGCATTTTCATTATACCTGCTGATAAACTCTGACAAAAACGCACACGCTTGCTCACGTATACATACACAAATACTCAAGAAGACTATATTAACTCCCTCAGGGGTGATTGTGAAGCTCTTTCTCTGCTCTATTTTGTGTGTGTATTTCTATTAGACAACCACACACACACACACACACACACACACACACACACACACACACACAGAATAAAGCCAATCGTCAGAGGCTTCAGAGTGCATCAGCACTCAATTGAAATCTCAGATCAGATTCACTTTGACATGCTTGACGTGAGTAGCACCACGGTTGCCAAGGTAACCAGGTGATCCACTCACACACACACGGTTTTACTCAGGCTGTGACTAAGGGACACTGTTGCTTTTATAAGGTTTCTGTCAGGATGTATGAGGGAATTTTGTTTTTCAGCTATTTGCTCACAACGAGTAAGTGGCGTGTAGCATGTTTGGGGTCAAAAAGTGAAAGTATCTTAAAAAATTAAGTTTGAAAGTATCTTGTGCTAAAAATCGGAATTTGGTTTTAAGTGATAATTTTCCAGATTAAACAGGCTCTTTCACTTCTGTATCTTTACGATTTCATGCCCCAAAGATCTGAGTAAATCATTCATTTTTTATTTATTTATTTATTTTTTGAGAGAAATAGGTTTAAGGTTAATATGTGGTTTTCTGTGATTAACATTACATAATTAGTAGCAATTTTGAGTGGCAAACTGTATAAATTAGTTTAACTGTCTAGACTCGTGGGCTATGAAATATAATTTCTACATTTCATCTTAATCTCTAAGAGAAAGGTGTTTAAATGTCATTATTGGCTTAATTTTACGCCTCAAATGCCATGGACTGTTGTACTTTCAAATGATTTCAAATGATTGGGGTTAGTACAGTAGGTCTCTTTTGCTCACCAAGACTGCATTTATTTGACTGAAATTACAGAAAAACAGTAAAATTGTGAAATATTATTATTTAAAACAACAGTTTTCTGTTTTCATATAAATTATAAAATATGTTTATTTATTAATTTAATTTATTTTATTAATATTAATTTATTCCTCTGATGCAAAGCCGAATTCTGAATAAAAAAAAAAAAAAAATGTATTTGAAATAGACATCTTTGGTAACATTATAAATGTCATTACTGTCACTTTTGATCAATTGAATGCATTCTTGCTGAATAAAAGTATTAATTTCTTTAAAAAAAATACTGCCCCCAGACTTTGGAAGAGTAGTCAACATAAACATAAATATAAGCTGCTCAGTCCTGTTTTGATATAGACATTGTGATGCACATATGGACGATTGCGTCTCTGGAACAGAGTGTTGACAAGATGTGAACTGACGTGGAAAGAATAATCTGCATGTAAATACTGCAAGTTTGTAGCTATGAATATTTCTCTTAACACACATATACACGTGACCCTGCGCACACGCACTCAGACCTCTTCTGTTTTTTTCCTAGAAACAATTCATAATAACTTTCACAGGCCCAGAATGAATGCAAACTGAAAACAAAACAAAAAACTTAAAAGTAAAAAAAAAAAAATCTTAATGATTCCAAACTTTAAATCGATAGTGTACAATAAATGAATAAATAAATATGAAAATGTACAACAACATTAATATAACATTGGTAAGTGTTATCTCTAGCTTCTTGAGAAAAATGAGTTACCTACATCTTTCATGATCTTCCTGCAGAAATCCAGACAAAGGCATCCAGTTCCTGATCTCCAGGGGCTTTATTCCGGACACAGCCATTGGTGTGGCTCACTTCCTGTTGCAGAGGAAGGGTTTGAGTCGACAGATGATAGGAGAGTTCCTGGGTAACAGCAAGAGGCAGTTCAACAGAGATGTGTTAGAGTGAGTTGTGTCTTCATACAATTTTATGCACTCTACTTTTCTCTGTATCATAGTCATTTTGCAGACAATTACACATCCTCTGTCTGATGAGGCAAAAATGTAAGTCATATAAAACATTCATAATAAGCCCTGAAAAAATAAATAATAATAGTTGAATTAAAAAAATGCCCAGGTATGTTTACAGTATGTTTGCCTTGATGAGAAAAGAAGCTTCCGATGCACTGGAACAACAACAAAAACAAGACACAGATAATAAAATAAATAAATAAATAAATAAATAAAATAAATAAATATACACAATATAAACACAATAGACAAAATGTAATATAGTTAAATATAGTATACATTTATGTTTTACTAAATTTATAAATATAGTAAAAAAAGTAATATATTTTAATTAAATAAACATACATAAAATTATATTTATGTGGTTAATCTTTTATTGCTTTTAAAACAAATACTACTAATAATAATGAATACATAAACCCTTTAATTAATAAATAAATATATACACAATATAAACAATAAACAAATAACATATGTACACAGTTGACAGTCGCTGGGGTATATTTGTAGCAATAGCCAAAAATACATTGTATGGGTCAAAATTATTATATTTTTTTTTAATGCCAAAAATCATTGGGATATTAAGTAAAGATCATGTTCCATGAAGATATTTTGTACATTTCCTACTGTAAATATATCAAAACTTAATATAACGTAATATGCATCGCTAAGAACTTCATTTGGACAACTTTAAAGGCGATTTTCTCAATATTTAGATTTTTTTGCACCCTCAGATTCCAGATTTTCAAATAGTTGTATCTCGGCCAAATATTGCCTTATCCTACCAAACCATAGATCAATGAAAAGTTTATTTATTCAGCTTTCAGATGATGTATAAATCTCAATTTCGAAAAATTGACCCTTATGACTGGTTTTGCAGTCCAGGGTCACATATAAGGAATTATCAAGACAATGCAAAAAATAAAAAATAAAAAAAAAAGAGCCAAATTTGTGACTGCCAATACAATGTGAATCTAAATTTAAAAATACTGTATACTGTATTATTAAACTGCAGTATTAATTAACATATTCTAAAATGATATTCTTGTTTTGAAAGAGTTAGAGTTAATATGACTGAATTAACCTGGTTGCATTAACTTATATTAACCAATGCATGAATATAACCACATATTCAGGATTGGGGGTTCTCATTTAAGAACCAACCACTTAAGGTAATAATGCCACATTTTCATTTCTTACAGTGCTGGAGCCTCATAAATTGGGCTCTTAATTTAAACCGAGCACATTTATGAGTTTTATGTGGTCTCTCTCTCTCAGCTGTGTGGTGGATGAGATGGATTTCTCCATGCTGGAGCTGGATGAAGCTTTGAGGAAGTTTCAGGCTCATGTGCGAGTGCAAGGAGAAGCTCAAAAAGTCGAGAGACTCATTGAAGCATTCAGGTGAGAATCATACACGACAGTGCTGGAAATGAAGTGTCATTTCCTAGACACACATGCAATTTTCCAAATGAACTATGGTAATTTTATCCATTAGGTGCAGAACATTGACTATAATGCGCATTAATGTTGTACTTTCTTTCAGTCAGAGGTATTGTATGTGTAACCCTGACGTGGTGCAGCAGTTTCATAACCCAGACACCATCTTCATCCTGGCCTTCGCCATCGTGCTGCTGAACACAGACATGTACAGTCCCAACATCAAACTAGAGCGCTAAGGAATTATCAAGACAATGCAAAAAAATAAAAATAAAAAATAAAAAAAAAAGCCAAATTTGTGACTGCCAATACAATGTGAATCTAAATTTAAAAATACTGTAAGAAATATTATTAAACTGCAGTATTAATTAACATATTCTAAAATGATATTCTTGTTTTGAAAGAGTTAGAGTTAATATGACTGAATTAACCTGGTTGCATTAACTTATATTAACCAATGCATGAATATAACCACATATTCAGGATTGGGGGTTCTCATTTAAGAACCAACCACTTAAGGTAATAATGCCACATTTTCATTTCTTACAGTGCTGGAGCCTCATAAATTGGGCTCTTAATTTAAACCGAGCACATTTATGAGTTTTATGTGGTCTCTCTCTCTCAGCTGTGTGGTGGATGAGATGGATTTCTCCATGCTGGAGCTGGATGAAGCTTTGAGGAAGTTTCAGGCTCATGTGCGAGTGCAAGGAGAAGCTCAAAAAGTCGAGAGACTCATTGAAGCATTCAGGTGAGAATCATACACGACAGTGCTGGAAATGAAGTGTCATTTCCTAGACACACATGCAATTTTCCAAATGAACTATGGTAATTTTATCCATTAGGTGCAGAACATTGACTATAATGCGCATTAATGTTGTACTTTCTTTCAGTCAGAGGTATTGTATGTGTAACCCTGACGTGGTGCAGCAGTTTCATAACCCAGACACCATCTTCATCCTGGCCTTCGCCATCGTGCTGCTGAACACAGACATGTACAGTCCCAACATCAAACTAGAGCGCAAGATGCATCTGGAAGACTTCATACGTAATCTACGAGGTGTGTTTATGGCGTGTTGTTAATTAAAACCGGAGCCTGTTGGTGTTTTGAGGTCAGAGATCGGATATTTGATTTTAAATATTGCCAATTTTAATCAGCTTTCCATCTTCATGTTTAAATTTGCAATCAAAAGGAGCATTTTGATCTCCTAGGAGTGTAGGCAGTATGTGTGTGTGTGTTTCTTGGACCGATTCCTGGTCTCTGATCAAACAGTTTTTGATCTGTTGCCTACTTTCCGCAGATATAACAAACACATATGCTATAAGAGAGCCGCACTTTAAAGTGAGATGTAAAGACATGGGGATTGGAACAAAATCAGAGAATGCTATTAGTCGAGCTCTGGTTTATGATGGGACTTTTCCATAAGCCAAATAAATCCTCAGTTCAGAAAAATTACACAGTGACACTTCTGCTTTTTATGGAAGCTTATTTTTTCCACGGAATAAAAATTTAAATAATAAAGTAATTGCAACTTTTTCTCTCACAATTCAGACTTTTGCAAGTTGATATCTCACAAATGCAAGTAATAAACTCGTAAAGTTTTTAATTCTGACTTTAATTCTGACTACCTCAAGCTAAAAAAAACTTTCGATTCTGAAAAAACTCTTTAAATTTGTATTTAACTCTTTAAATTTCACAATTAATAACTCACAATTGCGAGAAATAAAAAAAATGTCTGAATTTAGTTTATAATCGGCTTTTTTCTAAGAATTTTAAATTTACATTTCGCAGTTAATACTGTTGTTTGTTTCGTGGTTAATCACTCACAACTGCGAGATGTAAACTCGTAATTCTGATTAAAAGTCAGAATTGTGAGTTTATAGTTCTGACTTTAATTCTAATTTAATTTGAATTCTGAGTTTACATTTTGCAAATTAATAACTCGCAGTGGCGATATAAACTCGTAATTCTGAGAAAAAAGTTAGAAGTTTATATCTCACGTTTGCAAGAATGTCAGAATTATGATTTTATCATTATGATAGACAGAATTATGAGATTGAAGTCACAACTGTGAGAAAAATAGCCAAATTCTGAAATAAAAAGTCTCTATTACCTTTTTTTAATATTTTTATTCCATGCCTTTCCATAGCTTCTCCATATACTTTGGTCCTTGTTAACAAAAGATTCATTCCTATTACAGAACAGGCAATCCAGAACATTGTACACAGTTTTCAAGACTTCATCTATTCTTGCATTAGTATTTAAAATGTTAAAAGGTAATAAATAACTAAATTCACCTTTAGGAGTGGATGATGGGGCAGATATTCCACGGGAGATGCTAGCCGGGATTTATGAGCGGATTCAGCAGAGGGAGCTGCGCTCCAACGAGGATCATGTGACTTATGTTACCAGGGTGGAGCAAAGCATTCTGGGAATGAAGACGGTGAGTCAGTTCTCTACCAATTATACACAAAGGTCATGTAAATGTGAAAAGTGCATCACCTTTCGGTTCGGTTTGCACTTGGTGAAAAGGTGATTAGAGACAGTGAGATATCTGACCGAACAACTGGCTTCTCAACAATACATTTATTAGTGGGTCTTGCAAAGCCAAAGATCAGCATTACTATCACTCACACGTGAACAACCTCTAACACTAAGTACTGAACTTATCCTGAACTGTTGCTATAGACAAATGACTAGAGATTCTTCTCAATGATTCAAGTATCTTAATAGTTTTAAGGAATTCATATTTGGAAAAAAAGAAGTGCAATTACATTGCCAAACGATGAGATTGTTTGAATTTAAACAGTTTTTGAAAACGGTTCATTTACAACTTATATACAGTAACTACTGTATATAAGGTGTAAAATGAACCGTTTTCAAAAACTGTTTAAATTTAAAGGGGTCATAGGATGCTACATGCACTTTTACAAGTTGTTTGAACTGAAATGTGTGTTGGCAGTGTGATGAATGCGGCTGAAGTAAACAGTCTCTCTGAGAGCAGCTCGGAAGAGAGGGGCGGGGTCAGCAGAGCTCATTAACATTTAAAGGAAAATGCTACAAAAACGGCTTGATCTGAAAAGAGCTGTTTTTGACAGGGTAAAAAAAAGGTGTTTTTACACTACCATTGAGAAATTTTAACCAAACTATGTTTCAGACTTTGCATTAAGACCCTAAAGAAACATATCAACTTGTGGAAAATGGGCATCCTATGACACCTTTAAACAATCTCATCTTGCACATTGAAGCACATTACACATTTTGTCAGCAGTATTTTATTACTGCTGACAAAATGTGTAATGTGCATCTTTAACATCTTCAACCATATGTTGTCATATGAACAAACAGTTAGTGATTTAAGTCTAGTCACAGCTAGCTAAGCTGTATGTGTTTGATTCAATAAAATAGACTCGTTAGTTCAAGAATCGGACTACACTGGCGGCATTATATGTTTTTGATTTACTAAAAAAATCTGTAGTTCGAGAGTTAGATTACTGGTTGCGCTATACTGTATGTTTTTGATTCACTAAAAAGAACCAGCTCATAAGAATTGAATTTCTTTGGGAATTAGACTACATTGGTTACGATGAATGTTTTTGATTCTCTCTATATTAAAAAAAACAGCTCAAAAGAATAATTTGTTCCAGAATCAGACAACACTGGTTGTGCTGAATGTTTTTGATTCACTAAAATCTATACACTCTAAATTCTATGTATTATTAATGATTCTAATAATTCTATAATTCTATTGTTCTACTCAAAATAATTCACAGAAGGTAAACAATATGAGTTTCATATGCAAGTCTAAAGCTTGAAATGAGTTTCAACTTGTATGACCTGACCCAAAAACTTTTACCAGTATCAAGTTTGATTAACACGATGAGGTAAAAATAAACTTTGCTCAAAGCAAAAACAAGTGAAACTCACATTACAGTTTCTGGTCATTAGTTTCCCCCACCTCTGTATGCTAACAGCTGTGTGAATGAATTTAGCAGTGCGTGAGCTATGAAAACAGGAGACTTGAGACTAAAACTGCTCATTAGTTTGGTGCTATAATTTCAGATTTCACATGACAGCACTGCAAAACATTCTACCTCCATCTGAAATATTAATTTCATTCTTCAGCCCATGGTGCTTCAGACATCCCTCTTTTCCTTTCCTGTGCTGATGGAAACTGCACCTTCTGAACTGAATTCCCCCGAAATCAAAGAGGTCAAAATCTCTCTCTTTCTTCGTCAGATACTGTCGGTTCCTCACCGTAGGCTGGTGTGCTGCAGTCGACTCTTTGAGGTCACCGATGTGAATAAACCACAGAAACAGGCCTCGCATCAGAGGGAGGTGTTCCTCTTCAATGACCTGATAGTGGTGAGAGACACACGTGTTCATACATGAAAACATATTCAAACATGTGCACACAAACAACAGAACATAAAAATTGTTTTGTGATTGTTTTATTAGATCCTAAAACTATGCCCTAAGAAGAAGAGTGCTGCCACATACACGTTCTGCAAGGCCATGGGCTTACTGGGAATGCAGTTTCATCTGTTTGAGAATGAGTGTAAGAATACAAACACGCACAAGTTAAATAATATATTTTACTATATTTATAATTGTGGCGAAGAATATAGTATAGTTATAGTTAAGAGTTTTCAACTGGGTGACCATGAAACTACTATATGGACTGAAAATAAAATTAAATAAAATACAATTTCTAAATGTGGTTAAACGGTTATATTGCTTTTTAATAATCATATATTTTACTAATTAATAAACAAATTGCTTCTGACGTGTAAGTCCAATATTAAAAATAGATTTTTTTATGATATTATTATAGTTTTTAACACAATGGATTCAAATGGATACGTTTATTTTTTTTATACTAAAAATATAATAATGTTTAATAATAATAATAATACGTACAGTGCCTTTCAAAAGGCACAGTGTGGTTTTGGATTATATCAGCATTAATCTTTAAAATTTTTAGTGATGACTTTGCATTGATAAGGGACAACTTAAACTATGAAAATATAGTTTATTAAATAAAAAATGAATGAATTCAGAAAAATACTAAAGCTATTTATATAGCATCTCCAAACTGTGTTCTGATTTGTCTGTTGCTCCGTCAATCAATCAGTGAACCTATAAAGATTGTTTTGATGAAATAATCTTCAAAAAAAGAAATGTCTTGAGTATGAAGTGAATATGCTGCCATTTTTATGTAATCAAAAAGAAAATATTTATTATATTTAAAGGTAATTACATGATAATGCATTTCAACAATTATTTTTTTGATTTCAACCTTTTTTTTTAAATTTTGATTTCTTTTTTAAATAATAAAAAGCAGAACCTTACGGAGCAGAACCTTGTTTAATATTTGCAGTGTCATACATATACTATGTGTGTTTTCTTTCATAGATTACCCTCATGGAATCATGATATTGTCTCCGTTCTCGTCAGAGAAGAAGCAGGTGGTGAGTTTCTGTTCTCAGAGCGCCGAGGAGCTGCTCACGTTTGTAGAGGACCTGAGAGAGAGCATCACAGAGGTGGCAGAGATGGAACAAATACGGATTGAGTGTGAGTGTCTTTGCATGTTATTGTGTGCTCATTTACTCATGTTCACACGCTTTAGGGTAATCATAGTCACATTTATTTAAAATTTGAATATAACAAAAATCCCTGGGTTTCTGGATGTCCATGTTTTGTCAAACCAAAAAAAAAAAAACAGACTAGCATTAAATCTAGAGACTTTTGACCTGGTCCAGTAAGAAACCACTTAGCAACCACAAAGAACACCCTAGCAAACACATAGCAACATGCAAAGATTTTTCAGTTTAACATCATTGGAAAAGAATACTGTATATAATAGAACAGTGCATGTTTTCTTCATTTTAAGATGTTTATTAGCACTATAAATAATTTATACATTATTTCTAACTTTTAACTCATTATCATTACCTAAAGGTTAGCTCGAAATATAATGAATTCTCTATATTCCTCAGTGGTTTGAATGCCACGGTTGTAAGGAATGTTGCGGCTGTCATTAAAGTGAATTATGTATGTGGTTCTCAGGGGAACTAGAAAGACAACAGGTTGTGAGAAATCAAACTAACAAGAACGACACACAACTAGACATCCACGCTGGACTTAGTTCTGCTTCAGGTACACACACACACACACACACACACACACACACACACACACACACAAACACACGCTATACACAACAATAAGCCTGTTTTTGATGTCTTGTGTATTTGTGTGGCTTGCAGGGGATGATATTTATGAGAAAACGGGAAGCAATGCGGTAGAGGTTTGTATCAATAAATCGTGGTCTGAGTGCAGTGCAAAATTATGTTTAGATTCTCTGTGCATGTATGTACAGTGTCCTCCAAAAGTTTGGGAATGCCCTAGGCAAAGTGGGGTTTTGCATATCAGTATAAACCTTTGTAATTTTTAGTGATGTCTTTGCATTGATAAGGGACAACTCAAAGTATGAAAGCATATTTTATTAAAGGAATAGTTCACCTAAAAATGAGAATTTGCTGAAAATGTACTCACCCTCAAGCCATCCAAGATGTAGATGAGTTTGTTTCTTCACCGGAACAAATTTGGAGAAATGTATTATTGCATTACATCACTTGCTCATCAATGGGATCCTCTGCAGTGAATGGGTGCCGTCGGAATCTAAATGGCTGATAAATACATAACAATAATCCACAACATAACTGCAGTCGATCAACGGCTTGTGTAGAAA
>NW_015551105.1:762506-796285 GCF_001515605.1 Sinocyclocheilus anshuiensis
CACAATAATCCACAAGTAATCCACACAACTCCAGTCCAGCAATTAATGTCTTCTGAAGTGAAAAGTTGCCTGTTTATAAGAAACAAATCCTTCATATCTTCAAACCATTGCTGGCCAAAATATGAGTTCATAATCCATAATAACGCATCCTCCAGTGAAAAAGTCCATCCCCTGTTGTTCTTCACATCAAAATAAAAAAAAATGTTTTGGACTGTTTTTGCTTGTAAACAGTGCTTGATCTGTGCATATTTCTCTCCTGATTCAGACGAGACAACATTTTCACTGGAGAAAGCAATATAGTGTCTAAGGGACTCGTATCTAGGCTGGATGCCAGCTGTTTTAGCAGACGGTTTGAAGTTAAAAACGTCTTGATGGATTTGTTTATTTCAAACACTCAGCTTTTTCCTACACAAGATGTTAACTGATGGACTCGAGTGGTGTGGATTACTTGTGGATTATTGTGATGTTTTTATCAGCTGTTTGGACTCTCATTCTGACGGCACCCATTCACTGCATTGATCCATTGGTGAGCAACTGGTGAAATGCTACATTTCTCCAAATCTGTTCTGATGAAGAAACACACTCTACATCTTCTATGGCCTGAGGGTGAGCACTTTTTCATTTTTGGGTGAGCTATTTCTTTAAATAAGTAAATAAAGTAAGTAAGTAAATAAATAAATAAATTCAAAGCATAGAAAAATACAACACTCTTAAAAATAAAAATTCAAAAGAGAACTTCATGGAACCATCACTGCCAATGAAGAACCTTTATTTTAAGGGGTTTAGAGCTGGTTATAAAGCATCTCTAAACTGTATTCTGTTTGGTCTGTTGTTCTGTCAATCAATCAATCAAATAAAAAAGAAAATTACCTTCAATGATAATTGTATAATACTTTAATGCATTTACCTTAAAATGTTGAGGATTTATACTGATATTGGACCATTTTAAAGCCTAGGGTGTTTCTAAATTTTTGGGGAACATTGTAGGTTGTGACAGCACGTATTGTAGTTTTTAATTGTCTATTCAGTTATCATCACTATCTCCTTGCAGAATCAGAGATAACCTCCCCACCGACCCCAAACTCCCTGCCCTTTACCCTTTGACTTTTGAGCTCACTCTGACCCCGTTGACCATCAGAATGGAGACGCCCGCCCTTGGTGTCTTCACTGCAATCACACACCACTGGTGCAGAGCAATAACAGCACTGCCGCCCCCCAGAAAACACCATCCACCGCCCCTCGCTGTGATCTGTAATCTATGGCCTCTCACGCGGGCTTTTGCTGACTGCTGTTTTAAATGCTGCATACAGCTGCTGTTGTTGTGGGGTGAAATTCTTTAAATGTAAAAATCTTTAGTGGAAATGATGTCGGCAGGGTATTTAAGTAAGACACACTGATAAGCGCATTCACACATACAGCCTTTGCCTTTAAAGGAAATGTCGTGGCTAATGTTTTGGAATTGCAATGAAATGCAGACATTGATGCCATGCACTAATTAAGCCCAAATTTATAGCCTGTTACATTCAGATGTACAATATTGTTTAAAATTTGGGGTCAGTAAAATAAAAAAAAATAAAAAATGAATACTTTCATTAAGTAGAGATGCATTAAATTGATCAAAAGTGACAGCAAAGACATTTATAATGTTTCTAAAGATTTCCATTTCAAATAAATGCTGTTCTCTTGAACTTTCTATTCATTGAAGAATCATGAAAAAAAACGTATCAGGGTTTACACAAAAATATTAAGCAGCACAGCTGTTTTTAACATTGATAATAATAAAAAATGTTTCTTGAGCAGCAAATCAGCATATTAGAAGGATCATGTGACACTGAAGACTGGAGTAATGATGCTGAAAATTCCGTCTGCCATCACAGGAATAATTACATTTTACAATATATTTAAATAGAAAACATATACTTTAAATTATAATAATATTTCACAATTTTACTGTATTTTTGATCAAATAAATGCAGTCTTGGTGAGCATGAGAGACCTTTGAATGGTAGTGTACATTAGATCACAGAATAAAAAAACGGCTTGCAAATTGCATTTCAAAATACACTTGCCTACCAGAGGAAAAAAAAAAGTTATTGCTTGTGGAATAACAAAGATAAGATTTGCAATGCACGCCCAGAAACACCATTGTAATAGTTTCAATAGCTCTTGCACTGGAAGTCATTCAAATTCAAATACTTCATTAAAAAGAGCCGAAATGAAAGGACCGAGCTGTGGTTACTGTGGACAGACAGGCTACACGAATGCTCTTTCACGAGATGCCAAACACATAACACGTATACACATGCAAACAAGGTCTATCAAGACAAGGTGCAAATTACCCAGCATGCAATAAGGACCCTCGCTGCCAAGCGTCTAGGCCCTCGAGGGGCACTTTAATGCTTCTTACAGACGGATAAAAATATAACAGTCTGATTAGCAGCGCAGTAATAAAAGGAAGTGCATAAGATAGCAGTTAATTATCCAAATCACGGCAGTTTAAGTAGGAAGTCAGCGTCGCTTGCTTTCACCGCTCACTCTGACTGCATTGTATGTATGTAGTCATGCTGTGTTTTGCCTGCATGCTCTGGCAGATTTTTTGCACTTGTTTTTCACAAAAAAAAAGAAGAAAATTAATTTTTGGAAAAAAAAGAAAGAAGAATATCTACCATTGCAGTAAGACAAAATACACTTTGAGTTTTGTAATTTATATTAAAGATACAGTCTATTATTATTATTAGATATTTTCTAAAATAATATTATAAAATTATTATTAGATAAATTCAAAAATAGACAGAAAATACTTGAATTTTGAATATAATTTTTTTAAACTAATTTCACTTTCCATCATATACAGTTTTTTGTTGTTGCTGTTGTTTTTTTTACAAAATGAGATTTTTTTTTTTATAAAAATTTTGATTACAGTCTTCAGCGGAGTGGGAAAATATGTTCACATACTCCATTTAATGTCAAAGAACTTTACAAAGTAAGCCACAAAAAAAAAAAAAAAAAAAATTGCATTTTCTTCTGTCACTGGCCATAATTCTAACACTGAAATCAAGATTAGGCATGAAATAATGTCTTCAGAAACATTCATACGTGAAAATTGGCTGAGAATTGAAGAAATAATTCTACCCTTGCTGAGATGAAGACAGGAATCATATCTTTGTGGCAGTTTTTCTGCTGATTAAGGGATCATACAGGACTTCTTCACCATAATTGTCAAAAGCAAAAATGCTATGAAATGTATCATATTTTGTGAGAAATTCTGACATGCTAAAGCAAAACAGCTCCTATTTTTGGAATCAGCACCTCAAAATTATTAAGAAACAAGTACTGGATTTTATTCAGCAAATATGAAGCAGGGCGGTGTTATTTATATGCTATTATAGTATTTATTAATATTTTACATTTGCTTAGCAGTGCAGTAATAAAAGGAAGTGCATAAGATAGTAATTAATTATCCAAATCACATCAGTAGGAAGTCAGCGTCGCCCGCTTTCACCCACTCCGACCGCACTGTATGTATGTAGTTGTGCCGTCTTTTGCCGCCTGCATGCTCTGTGGCATGGCCTTGTCATGTGTTTCCGCATCAGAGGGCCGTGAGAGTGCAGCAGGCCAGGCTGATAACGCTTCCTGCTTCTGGCTGTTTCTAAACTAGGTGTCAATTCACAACAGGCTCCAAACGTACCAACTCAGCTCTACTCTGGCCCCACCCAGCGCTCAGCAACACCTGGCCGTCCTGCCTAGCCCCGCCCCTGGCTCCACCCTCACCATCTCCCCCGACACCCTGATCCAGTGCCAGCAGATCGTGAAGGTGATCGTCGTGGACTCTGCTGGGCGTGGCCATGTGGAGGCGTTCCTCAGGCACAACCCCGCCCATCGCCTCATCCAATCGTCTGTCTCCACGCCCACCAGGTCACGGGAGGGAGGCAAGCAGCAGCAGCAGCAGCAGCAGCCGCCCCTCCCTCCCCCGCCGCCTCCTTATCATCACCCGCATCAGTTTTGCCCCCCGACCCCTCCACCACCACGCCACCTACTGAGCCAACGCAGGTACTCCAGTGGGACGCGCAGCCTAGTCTGAACAACACACACTCAGACGAGTTTACACCTGTTAAAGGGATGGTTAACCTAGAACACTCTCTCTTTATTTAACCACTCTCATGTCGTTCCAAACTCATTTTTCTATTTTTTTTTTTTTTTTTACAGAACACAAAAAAGACATTTTGAATAATGTTTACACAGTTTTTTTTCCAGTATAAAAACAATTTATAGTGAAAAAAAATATATAATGAAAAGCACAATTAAATGTAGTCTGTACATTTTGTGGCCTCTGAAGTCCTCTTAAGCCATATATGAGCTGAAAATGTATGTCCATTAAATTTATGTTCACTGAAAACCGCCAGTGTAATTCTAAAATGGCTTTCAAGGAAACATTTAGATGCATTAATTATTATTATCATTATTATATTAGAGAAATAAGAAAAGAAATCTGCCAGTGCAGTAAGACCAAATACACTTGTCTATGAATAAGAAGTCTTAATATTTTATTTAGTGTTGCTTCAAGTAAGATTTCAATAAGATATTTTAACTGGAAAGTAAATACAAAAACAGACAAAAATACTTGTTAATATTAGGATATTTTGCAGTTTATGAAGTGTAAACGGTCCAGTGTTATTTTTGTATTATTTATATACTATTATAATATTTATTCATATTTTACATTTGCTTTTTTATTTTATTTTCTGTTTCTGATTTTAAGTTTAGATTAAGTTTTAGTTATGTGCTTTTGTGATTTTTAAAAAATATTCTATTTCGCTTAAATGTAGTTTTATTTCAGTTTTAGTTTTCATAATTTTAGCACTTCAACTTGAACTTTATTTAGTTTGCTGACAAGGCAACATTTCTCATTTTTGTTTACATTTTTAAAGTTCATCTAATATTTATATTTTATTTTTCAGCTTTATTTCAACTAATGAAAATTATTTTGAATGCATGGAAAAGAGCTGTAAAAACATTCCTCAAAAATTCTCTTTTTGTGTTCTATGGAAAAAATAACAGCATACGGATGTAAAGCAACATCAGGGTGAATAAACCACAGAATTTTCATATTTACATGAACTATTGCTTTAAAACTAAACTATTGTGTACACTCTTTTTGAAGACACAAAATAGCACAAGCAGCCCAATCTAGGCTCACATCGCTCAAAAGCGGCTACACTCAGAATTGTTGGGTCCTCATGGCCTTACAGTGTGTATTTAAAGTGAGTAGATGTATAGTATTTTTTTAAGAGGGATTTTTTGTGTGTGTTCACCATGACCCTGTATTCAAATGAAATGTTTATATATTTTGATTTCTCCTTAAATGCCCATGTCGTGTGTTGCCCCTGACCTGAACTACAATAGATGGATGTAGTGTAGAGGGAGTGCTTGTGAAGATGAATTTGTTTCTAGACACCACCATAAAATAATGTTGGCAATTATA
Source organism: Sinocyclocheilus anshuiensis (assembly GCF_001515605.1). NCBI lineage: Eukaryota > Metazoa > Chordata > Actinopteri > Cypriniformes > Cyprinidae > Sinocyclocheilus > Sinocyclocheilus anshuiensis. Next base: position 767,989 of record NW_015551105.1, read on the forward strand.
TAAATGTTCACATTGTGTTTTGTGTGGAAATAGAAAATCACCACCCTCTTTCAAAGGTCTTACCTGTTAGTCTTTCGAAAACTAAATCCAATTACAGTATTTGGATATAAATCATACCTCGCAGCATTTCTGAAAACGAACAAATGCAAAGTAAAATAACTAGGTTAGAAAAGAGAACATCCCCTTGAGTTGGTTTAGATGCAGCAAATAACAATTTGCACCAACAAGTCTCTGCAGTACGGATCCTGAACTTAACTACAGTAACCAACTGTATCAGGAGGCAGGTCATGTGACATCTATCTGCACAATTGCATAAATTAAGCTCAACTTTGTGCTTTATTTAAATTGCCAACTACTTCTGAAAATGAATGACTGTATTGCTGCATATCAAATAATCCTCTAGTGAATAATTCCAACTGTGTTGTGAATGTCCTGAACCAATGGTTTTGGAAGAAATTTAGGTCAGGACGTGGCCACAAAAGAATTTCTAACTTCCAAGGTAAAAGCAACAGATTTTGTCTATATTTGGCATCATCTACTTACTTTCTTATCCTGTCAAGAGTCCCAGCGTCAGCTGCTGAGAAATTTAGGACACTGCAATCCTGAATGGAGGAAGCGCTTGATCTTGAGAGCCGTGCACCTAATGAGGGTGTTGACTGAGCTCCATAAACCCTTTAAAGCGTTTGGATACCTGGCTCCTGAATTGTGCCTTCTCATAAAAGTATCCTAATGTCCTTTAGAAAGCCCATTTTGGCCCAATGTGAATTGCTAATCTATGCTGTAACCCAATTCAATGTAGTACTTGCTAGAAATAGGAGGTTCCTGTATTTCTACACTAATTAATATCATTATTGTCCACAACTTCTGATTGGTTAAACCTAACTGGGGTTTTTACTTCAAATGTTTATATAATAATAACTTTTACTTACAGCATTGAAAAACATTTTATAGCATCCTGCTTAAAAGTGTTAGCTCATTTTCATTCAGATAGCCAGACATTTTTCAATTGATTTATATATATTTAAATATACATTGAATGTACGTCAAGTATTGATCTTTTAATATTTATAAATGAGTAAAAATGAAAGGAATAGTTCACCCAAAAATGAAAATTTGCTTAAAACATACTCACCCTCAGGTCCTCCAAGATGTAGAAGAGTTTGTTTCTTCATCAGAACAGATTTGGAGAAATGTAGCATTCCATCACTTGCTCAGCAACGGATCCTCTGCAGTGAATGGGTGCCGTCAGAATGAGAGTCCAAACAGCTGATAAAAACATCACAATAATCCACAAGTAATCCACACCTCTCCAGTCCATCAGTTAACATTCCTGTGAAGCGAAAAGCTGCGTGTTTGTAGGAAACAAACCCATCATTAAGACTATTTAACTTAAAATGAACGTCTCTATCTATATTATTGATTTCTCAAATGAAAACGACATCTCGTCTGAATCAGGAGAAAAATATACATAGATCAAGCACTGTTTACAAGCGTAAACAGTTGTAAACAAATGTGTAGGTGGATTTTGATGTTAGAGGACAACGGGGATGGACTTTTTCACTGGAGGAAGCATTATTATGAATTATTAACTTTAATATTTTGGCAAACTTCATGAGATGTGATCAAATGATGTAATGCTAAATTTCTCCAAATCTGTTCTGATGAAGAAACAAACCCATCTGCATCTTGGATGGCCTGAGGGTGAGTACATTTTCAGCAGACTTTCATTTTTGGGTGAATTATTCCTTTAAAGTTTAAAAGTAATCAAAATGTTTACACTTTTTTTTCTTACTTTTCTAATGCTTTTTCTTTAAAACAACTTTTTACAGGAACACAAAGCAAAAAATTTTGAAAGAGGGTGGTGAGATAGTTTACCAACTAGAGCCAGGGGTTGGCTTTAACCCAGCTAATCATCTTAAATCAACTTTTTTTTATTGTGTCTGGTCCTATAGAGCGACTCTGTAGCGTGTTACTGTGATCAAGCCTGGTGCTCAGGTAGCTTCATGTGAAAACCAGGTGCACATCGAACCTCTGAGAAAATATCAAATGTTGTATACTACAAGGCTATGACTGATAAATTGTATATTTTTAAAAACGTATCACTTAAAATGTGTATTAAACTATTATGTTAAAATCTTTTGGGGGGGGGGGAGCATTTGTGTTTTAAAATGATCTGGTGGATTATGTTTGTGTTTGCCACTTAGAATTCATGTTTTCTGTATTGCATGTCATGAGAGATTCATATGTTTATGTGCAGATATCTATAAAGAGCTTTTATCAGGAGTATATCTCAGATGTACAATACTAATATTTATGCTTCTATTTTCTTCATTCAGTTTTGAATTACAAAACTAGTTTTTAATTACAAGTATCTACATATCTGTTTTATTGGAAATGATGTCATTCTGTGCTTAGACAGAAATTATAGAAAAGCAGCAAAAAAATTTATTTATAAATCTATTTATTCATACAGAGTAGGAGAATGAAAAGCTTTATTGTATAGTTTGCACAGCTGTTTATTCATTAAGATGCACTGATCAAATACAGTCTTTTCTTCGCGCACACCTGCTCTGACTTGTTGATGGGACCGTTCAACTCATGTATATTCCTCTATCACACACAACGTCGAGTCAGAAGCTGTTCTTTTGCTGGGTTAAATTAGGACGTAGTGACATATTTGTTTCCAAGAACATAGCGACACATTTAAACCCAGCGAGGGGCCGTATTCTGACTGTGAAGTTGTGAAACTGCACTGCATTTTTGTGAAAATGCACCATAAACTCCATCCTCGAGTCTAACATGAACTTCTTGAATTCAATTTCCAGAAGTTCCATTTAAAAAAGAGAAGCTAAAAATATGTCTGAAAATGCTGATTTTCATGTATAACTTATCAAAATATAACCTTGTAATGGTCAAATCAATGGTCCCACCTAATAGGTTTTTATGATCTATATTTGTATTGAAAACTAGTATGAAGTTTTATATGGTGTAAAGACACTTGATACACTCACATTCATATCCTGTATATGCAATGTCACGTAATCATATCTAAACAATCATTAAACGTGCAGAAAATAGATATTGTGTGTGTGTGTTTGTGTTTCTGTACCAGTGGACTTAAATATCACAATGGAATTTAAGACAGTAATCAGCAGCCTGTTAAATATAATAAATAATATAATAAATCTATTGTTCAGCTAGACCTTCTCATATACTGTTGGCTAGATCTGTTAAATGCGACCGGCATATTGATTACACTTGACATTCAAGTGTTGACTCACTAATCAGTACTAATTATAAACATTATCATTTATTTACATGAACAAACATTAACAACTCCATTTATCAAAAGCACAATTTGAAATGAGATTAGTTGGAGTTGCATCCATGTATGAGAAAATTGCCACCCAATAAGCAATTTGAAGAAAAATGTAACTCAAAAATAAAATATATATTTTTATATAAATTAAAATGAAGAATATTATAATCATCTTACTAAAAAAATAGTTAATTCAAAAAGTTCAAACATTTTAGGTTAGTAGGATTTTTTTTAAATAAATATGAGAAATTCATAGAAATCTATTTGTTGAGCAAGGATGATTTCTGAAGGATCATGTGACACTGAAGACTGAAAATTCAGCTTTGCATCACAGGAATAGATTACACAATACTAGAGTTTTTATTGTATTTTTTTTTTTAATTAAATGCAGCTATGGTGAGCATAAGAGACTTCTCTAAATAAAACATTACCAAAATGACCTAAACGTTAGATGTTTTGAGCTACTTTCTTATTTAATAAATATAAAACAGTAGATATTTGCACACCTGTGTCCACATATCAGTGAAATTCTTTAATTACTTTGTGGAAGAATTTTTGTTTTGTTTTGATTATTTATTGAACATTTCATATTGCTGTCGTTGCACTTCATTTCATACATAATGACACTTCTCACTCATGGTAAAATCATAGTACCTCTCAAGTAGGGACCTTGTGTTCTCCCAGCGTCCTCCCATTGTTTCATCTGAAAGCTTCAGTGCTGCTCTCCAGGGTCCTGAATTGCTGCTTTCACACCCGATGCTCTCTCACTCTTCAAAGCAACCACACAGAGAATGACAGTCTGTGCACTCTGGGGTGCTTATGAATGCCAATGAATTTGAGCTCCTGTAATGATTTCAACAATCAGATATTTTGGAATTACATTAATAGTCCTGATTTTTTTTTTTACATCATTAACACCACACAATTTTCATTACTGTAACCATTTAAAGAGAGAGAGAGAGAGAGAGAGAGAGAGAACATTCACTCACCCTCATGTCATTCCAAACCCATGACTTTCATTCTTTTGTTTATCACAAAGGTGAATTTTTGACAAATATTCAGCTCAGTCTTTTCAAGTATAAAAAAGTGAATGAGAACCAGGGCTGTAAAGTTCCAAAATGACAAAAAGCTCTATTCTATCATGAACATATCTTAAAAGTACTTTTGCTCTATATTCTTAGTCATACAATAGCTTTATGTGAAGAACAGATCATGATTTAAGTATACAGGTCTACAGATGAAATGAAGCATTGTAGTTAATTCTGGGGCTGTCATTTACTGTCCACTGTGCAAAGTAAAATTAAATTAAATTAAAATAATAAAAATCTATTCAGTGAAAATCGTGACAGTCAAAATATCTGCAGTGATCTTCACAAGAAAAACAATATTTATTTCAAAACACAAATACTGTTGATTTCCAAATATACACACAACAAAACCGTATGTCATCTCCTGACACTCATTTGGCTTCATAATAATTTATGATAAAAAGATAAGTAACTTCTGAAAGAGCTTTACAGTTTTGTGAGATGACAGATTTCCTCACTTCCTGTGTAACACGAACAAATGGACAAAGCAATAAAAGACAAATGAACGACTTGAGTCATTATTTGCAAATGAATGAACATATAAAGTATGTGTTATCTCACTCTGCATCAGCTGTAGGATAAGTTAATGGACGGTGGATAGCAAAATAAAAGTATTCCGACTGAATAAATGAAAAAGCACCAGTCTGAAACTTCAGAGATGATTATGAAAAGATGATGTGTGAGAAATCTCTTTCAAACTTCACAGTTCCTGATTAGCAAAACATTCGCCATAGACATATACGTGACAAACAATAAAAAGTGCCGTTTTCTCCCATTCACTGTGGGTAAATTATCGTTCGTGTCAGATCTCAAACTGTTTAGACTAGCATAATGCCCCGTTCACACCAAGAACGGTAACGGTTGGTTATAAAAGTCGTTCTAACTAGGTGTGTTGATTTCAGTCTTAGAATGTTTCAACTAGTCGTGTAGTGTGTCCCTGCTTAGAGGACTCCAAACCAGACCACAACTGTAATAATGACGCGGTGGAAAGATGTCTTTGGGACGATGTCGAGGGCGCTTCTTTCCAGCTGATAAGCGATAAAAATATTGACTGTGAATAAAAACCATGATAAAAACCCAACCGACTGTAAAAGCGTGTGCTGCTAATAGCTTCACAGAAATAAGTTATGGCCCGCTGTGTGTAGTTGACATGACTTCAGCAAACAATTAGGTTTTAAAATGGAAATGATATCGTTATAACCACTTTTCAGAACTATTATATCCAGCTGATGAAAGAAAAAATAAAACACTGACAGTCTATCAGAATCTATTCGACTTTATAGAGCTCGAGCATTTAAAGTGGCAGACTACATTTATTGCTGCACGCGCTTATTAAGGGCTGAAACCCTATTGTAATTGTTAGAATGGTCAAGGATCAGCATTCTCCATTAAAAGTGATCGGGCAGTCGTAGAGACTTAGAGGGACGGTAGTACTCACACCGTCTACAATGTCACCAAGGCTCACCCCAATCGGCCTGATGGTGGTGCTACAGCAATCAAAAGTACGAAATCGCTCATAACTCTAAACCGTTAGTCGCAGGCTCAAGTGTCTTATTCCACTGGAATCCTTGGCTCACGACAGACAAAACGCATGCCTCGGGTTCGATCATCGAAATTTTAGTGTATTTAGGATTTTTTTTTAAAAACCTACTTTTGCGAACTAGCCCAAGGTTTTTCTCCTGATCAGAACCTGGAGAGTGAATATCAATAATTATCAAAAAAGATGAACTTTCGACTCAATGTCGCGACGGGACGCCAAAACGTAAGGGGCGGAGCCACTTTTACTAAAAAGCATATAACTCTTGAATGGAAAGAGATATCTTCACCAAACTTGGAACACACATGTAAAAGCTCAATCTGAAGTCACAATAAAAAAACCGTGAAGTTTGGCCACTTGGTGGCGCTATAACAGGGAAAAACAAAAATGGCTATAACTACGCACCTGTTATTCCGATCGACTTGAAATTGGTATGCAGTGTCTTTGTCCAAAGTGCCACAAGGATATTCATGTATCTCAAAAAACATGACCGCCATCAGCCAGTGAATTTTTACACCTATTAAACAAGGTTAACAGAGGCCGAACGGAACGAAACTCGGTGGGCATGTTCAACTCATGGCCCTAGGGGTCTGTACGAATTTTGAAAGAAATCGTCCACAAGGTGGTTCTAAAGAGTTTTATGCCTCTGTAATCAGGTGGTGTTTCACACACCCATACAATATTCATATCATTTGATAGATATCCTCATATTGAGCAACTTTGCCTCAAAAACCACTGCTGTCATTCAAATCATTCATTAAATATTCTTGATTATTTAAAAAAAACGACTTTTGCGAACTAGTCCTAAACTACTTTTGCGAACTATCTCAACCTCAGTATAAGCACTGCAGTATGATTCTCTGAATTCTAGATCAATAATCCAAAAAATAAATGTTGAACTTTACCTTTTGAGTAGCTATAACTAGGTCATTTTAGAAAAGGGGGCGTGGTCAAATATACCCAAAAGCCTATAAATTCTAAACGAAAACTCAAAACTTCACCAAACTAGATGAGCCCATGAGACAGATGATTCCAAATAATCATGCAAAGTTTTATGGAGATCGGACCGTAGGTGGAGCTATAACAGCCACAAATGTTAATAAACATAATATTTATATGATAAATTACCTGCAATTGACAAAAATGCTCTTTTTAATCATTGATTTATCTGGCTACAGGCTTGTTAAATAATACACAATGTCTTGTCCTTATGTGCTTAAATGTTTTAAAGTGCTTGAACCCCAGTAATCGCTGCTTGCAGCTATATTATTAAATAGTTATTGTCCGTTGGTGTGGACGCTAATGTAGCATCGGTCTTAGTATGAACGGGTCTTAAAAAGGATAGTCCACATAACTTTTACGATAACGGCATGGAGTTCGTTGGATTGGAATCTCTTTCAGAGTGATTTTTCCAGATGAACGCTATAAACATTGACAGATATTCCAAATCAATGCAATAAACATAACGTTATTCTCTGTTGATGTGGACCTATTGTTATATATTTTGTTCGTGGTGTAAGGAATACTATAACTAGGGATATGTTGATGTTCTGTGTGAATGCAATACTCTTCTGTTGTAATTATCTCATAATTTGTCCCCCAAAAAAAACCCAAGACCAAAAGAATCATTAAGGGAATCATTTTGCAAAACATCCTTATGACTCTCATCCCTAATAATTGCATTAATAATACATTTGACTACAGGACATAAAAACCCCACAATTTCTCACTCCAGTCTGCTGAATATTCCTACTTCCTTAAGAAACAGACATATTTTTGGTGTCTGTTCCATTTTGAGTCCATAAGTAGGTGGTGTGCCATATTCTAGGTAGAGATAAAATAATTGCAGAAGTTGGACAAGAACTTTAGAAAAAACTTTGATAGATGAGATTGTCTGGTGGATGTAAATGAGAGGTTGGAAGACTGAGACAATCCGTTTAGGTGAGAATATTTGAGTTTGCTTCTGAATCACTTCTGTATTCCTCGTTTATCCTTTGCTTAGCGTGTTTGGCCCCAGGGTCCAAAGTCCCAGCGTCTGGATTTTTAATGAGTGTGTCCCATGTCTCCTCACAGACTGACAGGAAACAATGTCCCTGTTACATAGTGGTCTCTTCCCACTCCAATTCTACATCACCTGAGAGAACAAACATGACAAAATACGTTTCCATCAAGACAAAGCAGAAGAATGACAGAGATCTTTAATCACCAGGCTCACTGCACTGCACAAGTCATTGACTGTAGGATGTATTTTACCCTCCATCGCATCCAGCGAGTCCATCTTCTCCAGAGCGGAGTAATTTACAAACCATATGGACTGACTGTTTCCTTTTGCAGACAGCAGATCCAGAGTGCTCTGATGCAGAAACATGTACTGAGCCTGAGAGAGAGGCACATATCAACAACATCTGAGCAGGAGAACATGATCATCTCACACAAGTCTACAGAGACTGAACTATTTTTGCAATATAAAGTGAAATCTGTCAATTTTTAAATAGGTTTACCAGGTTTTGCACCATGCACATCCTCTCACTGCGCAGCTCTGCGACCAGGCCATATATATCCACAAAATCATGATCCCTCACATGCTGAATGAGATGATCCAGGGCAATGAACACTCCAGTCCTGCCTACACCAGCACTGCACATACAGACATTACATCCATGTCTACAAAATTTACATATATGTGACCCTTTTTTGTGAAAAAGGGTCAATTTTTAGAAATTGAGATTTATACATCATCTGAAAGCTGAATAAATAAGCTTTCCATTGATGTATGGTTTGTTATGATAGGACAATATTTGGCTAACATACAACTACTTGAAAATCTGGAATCTGAGGGTGCAAAAAAATCAAAATATTGAGAAAATCGCCTTTAAAGTTGTCCAAATGAAATTCTTAGCAAAGCATATTACTAATCAAAAAAAGGTTTAATATATTTACAGTAGGACATTTACAAAATATCTTCATGGAACATGATCTTTACTTAATATCCTAATGATTTTTGGCATAAAAGAAAAATCAATAATTTTTACCCATACAATGTATTTTTGGCTATTGCTAAATATACCCCAGCGACTTAAGACTGATTTTGTGGTCCAGGGTCACATATGTAAAACTAAGACCATGAAAACACTTTTTTGTAACTTAACGTAAAACATAAAATAAAAAAATAACAAAAATAAAAAAACCTAATACAAAATAACTAAAATAAAAACTATAATATTATCTCGATGCAACTAAAATAACATTGGCCAGTCCTATGGAAGTCTGTTTTGCATAAGAGATTAAGATAAGATAAGATAAAAAACAAACATGCACCGGTAACTGTAAAGAAAAGCCTCAAGACTTCCTGTTAATCTAATGGGCAAATATACACACCTGCAGTGGACCACGTTGGTTGTGTTGTCATGGCCTCTGTGTGAGCGAACCGCTTTGACAAACTGGATGAGTGTGGAGCTGGACTCCGGAACGCCGTGTTCTGGCCATGAGGTGTAGTTAAAATGATGAACAATCATGTAACTTCCGTGCTGGAGAGAGAAAGAGAGAGAGGAAGGGCTAAATGTGTCCTTGGGGACTAATTATTTACCTAACCACCCACATTATTATTGTTATTGTGCATTTTTGGACTCATAGTAAGGCCACGGACATACTCAAGTATGCATATGCAGACTCAACTACACAATCAGCACATGCAAGCATGCGGTCCCATGGTACATACATTTTTGTGGCAATAAAAAAACCTCATTACTTCAGGGGGCGACAGAGATTTCTTTCAATTAAACTGGATGCCATTTAACTGGACGTATAAATTCAACAGGCTAGCAATAAACATGTCAGCAACTGATGCTCTGCTATGACAGCGGTTGATCTAAAAGATAAAAATGACATTGTAAACTATTTTACCCTCTCTACTCTGAGTGCCCGGACCGTCCAATCAGGATGCACGTCTTCTGTGAGTTTAGTGATTATGATGTCAGCAAAAACAGTGACGGGTTTATTGTGTTCTGGCCAGTACTGATGACAGCGGATCTAAAACATACAGCCACATTACATGCATAGTTTATTATTATGATGCATAGATTTCAGCAAATCACTGTCAAACTTTATTTGTTTTACTGTTTTAGTTGTGTTTTGGATATAAATTCTTCATATAGACCGACAAGGAGGTAAAATTAAATTAATATGGATAGAAGTCTGAATTAATTAACAGTATCTACATATTACACATACTCTTAAGTGTAAATAAAGTGTAAAAAGTTGAAAATAAATCATGTAAAATAAATAAATAACAAAAAAAACAAAACAAAAAAAAAACTAATTAATTCAGATGTACAAAATTTGATATTACTGTTTTTATTTTAATACATGAAACAACGTTGTAATGGTGGGTAGAAAATTTGCATATTTATAATATTTATACATATTTATATTTAAATAAACAGGTTTTATACATTAAATAAATACATAAAAGATACATTTTTCACTGTATAAATGAGTATACATACTTCTATTTAACGTATAAAATCCATTTATGCAGTGAAAAATATAAATATTATAAATATATCTGCCTTTATATTTTAGGAAGGAAGTCTCTCACAAAGACATTATGATATTTATGAGTCAATGGCATCAAAACTAGAGAAAAAAGTTCTTTGTTGGACTCCTTTGATTCTCCTATTACATCAGACTGTAAAACCTTAGAACATATTTTTAAGATAATATATAAGAGTATATACAAACATAAATCTAATGGCTAAATTGTTTTATTCAAACACACACATACACACCCGGCCCTTCTCAAAGCATTGAGTGAGCATGACGATGGTTTTGGTCCCCGTCTCCCAAATCATCCTCCAGAAGTCAGCGACAGTACTAGGCAGAGGACCCTGAGTGGCTATAAACTCATTAGGACACAGATAGCCCTGAGACACAGAGACAAGACACAGAACAGGAGCTTAGGCCAATTCAATTACAGTTGTTCCTCGGTATAAAAGAGAGACAGCTGATATGTGGGCTGCTCTCGAGCGCTTACAGAGACGAAGCTGGCATTGATGTAGTCCGACCCCGGCATTCCTGGCTCAGACAGTAACTTCACTCGGCTATTGTTATCTAAAAAAGACATGTTAAAATATGTGTTAACATTGACTACGTTTACATGGACATCAATAATCTAATTATTTACCTTATTCTAAATAAGCCAATATTATGATTATGGTGTTTACATGAGTTGCTTTTAGAATATTCCTTTCATGTTCCCGTTTTACATGTTATAGTACAAGTCGTGGCCTGAATGGTTAGAGAGTCGGACTCGTAACCCAAAGTTTGCGGGTTCGAGTCTCGTACCGGCAGGGATTGTAGGTGTGGGGAGTGAATGTACAGCGCTCTCTCCCACCTTCAATACCACGACTGAGGTGCCCTTGAGCAAGGCACCGAACCCCCAACTGCTCCCCGGGCGCCGCAGCTAAAATGGTTGCCCACTGCTCCAGGTGTGTGTTTACGGTGTGTGTGTGTTCACTGCTGTGTGTGTGCACTTAGGATGGGATAAATGCAGAGCACTAATTCCGAGTATGGGTCACCATACTTGGCCACATGTCACGTCACTCACTCACTCACTCACTCACTCACTCACTCACTCACTCACTCACATAGATCGATTAATGGCATACGTCATTACGTCACCACGTGACGCCATCCGACGTCCCCTCCGGAATTTCACGTATAAACATATAAGCTACGTCCCAAATGACGCACTATACACTATGCACTTATACACTATGTACTCAACCATGTAGTGTATGAATTATATAAGGTTATTTTGTCATTCATAAAGGGAGTCTGATAGCCCCTCCCCCTTCACTACGTAATTAAAGCTGCGACAGTTGAGTGCATGAAGTGTTCAACATTCCACACTTAGTTTTTTCGGTTATTTAAGTGCATCATCCGGGTATTTAAAGTGCACTTTTTCTTTTTGGAATTTTCAGTGTGAAAACACTACTCACACTATTTATACTACAAAACGTCATAGAATAGTGCATAAGTATGCGATTTGGGACGCACCTTGAGTTTGTCTTCGTTATGATGCCCTATACAGTTTTGGGTGTTTCATTTTTAATTTAGTGAAAGCTTCAAGTGCAGTTAATTATTTGTCATGCTGTACGTGCAAACAGACGACGGTGTTGTTGAAGCCATGCTCTTTTGTTTGCCGTCAAATGGTTGACCACTGCCGTGTGTGTATCCTGTCACAAAATGTTTACTGCACTTCAATAATGTGACTAAAATAGGAATACTCAACATGTCTTAATTCGATGACTTTAGCCGGATTAAGGTAATCAAAAATCTCTGTTTACATGGTAGAGTCTTAATCAGAGTATTGTCTTAATCGTGTTAAAATCGGAATATTGTTGTCCATGTAAACGTAGCGGTAGTTTACAGAAAGCAAGCCTGGTAAGTTTCAAAGAAATAAATATCTTAGAAATTAAAATTCTGTCATCATGTTCTTACTCTCATGTCATTCAGAACCTGCATGACTTTTTTTGGAACAAAAAAAACATTCTGAATAACAAAAACAAAAGCTTAAAAAAAACCTATAAAAGTAGTTCATGGGATAATTTCTAACTATGATATGATAATCTGTAGTAGCTTCTTATTGCATATTTACATTTGAGAAGATTTGGAGAAGATTCTCAACTAAGATCGGCTAAAATTTTGCTCTGTTCATCTTGCAAAGATGAATTTTTAATTAATACTTTTAATTCATTTTTTTTTTTATTAATACTTTTATTCTTTTATTTGTTACTTTTTACAAAAAGATGTCTAATTGTATCATGGTTTCCACAAAAAAAAAATTAAGCAGTACAACTATTTTCAAAATTGATAATAATAAGTAATGTTTCTTCAGCAGCAAATCAGCATATTAGAATGATTTCTGAAGGATCATGTGACACTGAAGACTGGAGTAATGATGCTGAAAATTCAACTTTACATCACAGGAATAAATTACATTTTAAAAGAAAACCGGTATTTTAAATTGAAATATAATTTCACAATGTTCCTGTTTTTACTGTATTTTACTTTTGAATAGTAGTGTAGCACACAAGTCATATAGGACACTTCTGAGGTGCTTTTATGTGCTTTTTGGAGCTTGACAGCCTGTTAAACCTCTCCTTTTGTGCTGCACAGAACAAAAAAAGTCTAACAGGTTTGAAATGAGTTACTAAACAATGACAGAATTCAATCAAATTTTTCCTACAGGGTTTAATGTTTGTGAAGCGATTTTTGGAGCGATTCCACGGCAGGTCAGCGTCTGATGTGGCCAGATCCTGAAGCAGCTTCGGCAGCTCCTGAAACACACAGCAGAAAATGTCCAATTATGAAACACACCAGGAAGAAAATCAATCAACCATAGAAAATATTCAGCAAAGTCATACGCTATTGAGCACATAACTCTATGTGTCCAATCAGAATGAAGTGTCACTGAAACTCATTTTTCAGTTCACCAGTACTTTCTTTCTCTCTCACCCCCCTACACACATTTACTACTAAAACTTACAGCAAACTCCTCCTGAAACTTGGCATTGTCATTGGCACAAAGATCTTCCACATGCTGAAGAAATGATTTCTTAGTGATTGGCCTGCAAATGTGTTAGGGAGAGATAAACAGAGCAGAAACATACCCACAAAACCATAACAATCATCATCTTTAGCATTATTACCACTACAGCAAGCATTATTTCTAACATACAAAGGAATAAGAAAAAAAAAAAAAATAATATAAGTAAAAAAAAAAATCAATCCATCAAGTCTCCTTCACTTACTTGAGAGATTTCCTGTAACTTAGCAGCCTGGAACATTAGACAATAGAGAATTATTATGAAATTGGCCTTGCACTGAAAAATTAGGTTACTTTTTCATTTCCAGTGATAAATAAGAAATTAATCTGTGTGAAGTTCACCACACGATATAATTAGAGGAAGACACACAAACATAAAACGAATCGGAGGGTCACTCCATGTGATCTTTCAGGCAGAACTACACAAAGCAGAACAGAACTACAGAGCAGCATTATGAAACCGAACAGCCCCAAATTATGGCAAAGCAGATAATTTAGTGCGGCATATTCATTCATAATAAAACATTCAACGCCAGTACTAACAGCACAACATGCAACTGGGAAAATAAAACGTGTAATCTTTAAAACGAACGAAAATACTGATACTACACATCACATGGGATCATGCATCATCTAAACACCAACATCTCTGTCTACTTACTGGATGACAAAAATCTCCTTCCTTCTAAAGAAAAAGGAGGAATACCTGAGAACAGAGGATAGTGCAAGTGTTTGAATGGATTAGTGAGAGTGAATGAATGAATGAAAGGATGAGTGAGTGAGTGAGCCAATGAATAAATTAGTGAGTGAGAGAGAGAGAGCAGAAGACAAAATGACATATAAACACAGATAACTAAAGCCCACTGCTCATGTACAGCATGTGGACGATGTCTCACCGGTTAATCTTCTCCTCTTTGAGGTCCAGGTCGGCCACTGCAATGAGCTGATCCAACTTGAACTTGGTCTCAATGATCTCAGCCTCGCGTGGAGAGTATGTCCCACCTTCCTTCTGCCTGCGGTGGATCCTAGGATCGGAGAGAGTGAGTCCAGTTGTTAAACTAGGAAAACCAGGGGCCTTTTGCGAAATACTACTGGAGTATGTTGTTGCATCCCTATTTACAACAACACTCAACTTACCTGACAGATCCATATATAATCAGAATTAAAAACAACGCCAGGAAAAATGACAGCAGGACTCCAAGAATGATCTGCTCATCTCTGGTCAGCAGGCGGTTATCTGAAATCAGTCAATATTTATACACAGCAGAAGCAGTACTTGTTCACATTGAAATGTACTGTTCTACAAGCCCAGCATTATAGAAGGTACACGTATAAGAACATAAGTACATTTTTAATGGATTTAAATTAAATGTCTTGAAGAAATGCTCACCAAGGCTACATTTATTTGATCAAAAAATATAGTAAAAACAGGAAAATTGTGAAAAATTATTACAATTAAAAATAACTGTTTTCTATTTTAAAGGGGTCATATGATGCGATTTCAAGTTTTCCTTTCTCTTTGGAGTGTTACAAGCTGATTGTGCATAGATAAGATCCCTGAAGTTGCAAAGACTAAAGTCTCAAAACCAAAGAGATATTCTTTATCAAAGTTAAGACTCTGCCACGCCCCCCTAAAACGGCTCTTTCTAACACGCCCCCACATATCTACCTCACTATGTGGAAATATTAGCATAATGCACCCAAATGTGCACGCAAAGAAAGAAGGCGTGGTTTCAGTAACTGCAGTTAGTGTTGAAGCAGCCATGTCAGGGAGATGCTGTGTGTTTCTAGGCGAAAGCAAAAGCACTTTATTTGGCCTTCCGAAAGTAGATGCATTTAGGAATCTTTAAGATTACTTACAACAGAACAGCAATGCATTTTATGGACGACCGTTTCGTGAACCTAGGAGAGGAGGTAATTCTGACTTTGCTATGACTATCTGGCGCTTCTGAATCAGCTACTGTTTTGTTATTAGTTTAAGTATTTGCTATTGACTGTTCAAATGCGGAGTTTTGTGCATCGTGTGTGTGTTTGTGTGTGCGTGCGTGTGTGTGTGAGAGAGAGCGAGAGAGACCAGCTTCATCACTGTCTGTCACACGACTTTAAAAATGCATCATATGACCCCTTTAATATATTTTAAAATGTAATTTATTCCTGTGATGCAAAGCTGAATTTTCAGCATCATTACTCCAGTCTTCAGTGTCACATGATCCTTCAGAAATCATTCTAATATGCTGATTTGCTGCTCAAGAAACATTTCTTTTTATTATCAGTGTTGAGAACAGTAGTGCTGCTTCATATTTTTGTGGAAACCATGATGAATATAAAGTTCAAAAGAACAATTTATTTCAAATAGATTTTTTTCTTTTGTAACCATTTTTTTGATCAATTTAATGTGTCCTTGCTGAAAAAAAAAGTCTTAATTAAAATGAAATGGTAGTGTACATAAAAAAGGAGAAATGCTAACCAAAATATCATAAGACAATATACAATTATTTCTATTTGCAATTTTAGGGGAAAAAAATAAATATTAAAAAGTAAAAGTAAGATAACATACTGTAAAGTTATATAAACACATTTTAAACTGTGTCAATAATTTATAAAATAAATAACTGAAAAGTAAAAAAATATATAAAAGTTGTAATTAGTAAAAAAAAAAAAAAAAGGAATAGAAATATTTTAAAATTAAAAAACAGAAGGGGTGCAATGATTTAATCACCCTCAAAGTTGTTATATGTCATATCTGTACGACTTACTTTCTTCTGTGGAACACAAAAGAAAATTGTTTTGTAGAATATCTGTTCTTTTTTTTAATATAATGAAAGTGAATAAGGACTGGGGCTGCCAAGCTCCAAAATTAAAAAAACACCATAAAAGTATCATAAAAGTTGTCCATACGATTAAACAATGACAGAATTGTTATTTTTTAGGGGTGCGCCGATCCGATATTCAGGATCGGTATCGCTCCGATAATGGCATTTTCCTGCTGGATCAGGGTATCGGTCAGCTGAGACTGATCCAAATCCGATATAGTGCGTATACTATTCTGTGTTATTGTTAAGCCCCACGAAAGCCACAAAAACATTAAGCACCATAAAGTTTCCGTGCACTATATTTCAAGTGTTCTGACACCGTTCCATAGTTTAATGTGAGGTACAGATGAATATTTAAGTCATTAAATTCAAGTTCACGTAAGCCCTTCTCTCCGCTGCAGCTGTCAGTCATCCTCTATTCAGCGTTCAAGCTGCGCGTCGAGTTCAGTTACGACAGTCAAGACTACGAAACTTTTGCGCAATGAAAGATTGTTAATAGCCTTTCTTGTTCTGTCTCATCTATCATATGTTGCTGCCTCATTACTGTGCTATAAATGTAAAAGAAATGTATTTAATTTATTGCATATATTTATATATAATTATATTTACTTGTTTTTCATGAATGTATATTACAATACAAAGAGCAATGTGTAACATTTGACCAGATTACACCCATTTACTTTTATTTTTTCCCCCACTAAATAATGTTTTTTCTCTAAATGTTTAGATTTTATAAAATTATTGTGAACTCATCATTTTTGTAGACTAACTTTTGCTGCTGAATTATCCACTAACCTAGTTTATAATAGTATTTTTCTCAGATTATGATTATATATTTTTTTATTTGTTATTTTTCTTTATAATGAAGTTGTCTATATTTAGTAGATTGTGTGTAATACACAAAAGAGTGATGATCAGGCCAACACACACTGAGGTATAGAAATAAAAAATAAAAAAACTGTGCTGGTATCGGATTGGTATCGGTATTGTCCGATACTCAGAACTTTTGGTATCGGATCGGGATCGGTTCTGAAAACATGGTATCATGCCACCCCTATTATTTTTGGGTGAACTATCTCTTTAACTCAATGTGAAAAATACTGAAAGTATATAAAAAAAACAATACTGAAAGTACGAAAATCTGAGAGGGAAAATGTAAGCGAGACATCACAGCTGGTCTCGGTGCATTAATATTGTAACAGTCCTTGTGTGCTACTTGCGTCCATACCTGCTGTTCTGACCCTATCTGAGTACTCAGAGTCTGTGTACTGCCCACGGATGTTTGTTGCCCGAAATTTGAACCTACAATACAAAAAATAAACAGTTGGAAACAGGTTGGATTAAAATATTTACAACACAGATTAGTTGTGTGTGCCTATGTCTCTCACACATAATATGTTTTGGGTTTGAGGGGTCCATTACAAAGTGTCTTGGCATCTTCAGACAGGCAGCCCTCATCTGCTCCTATAATGTATGTTTTAGTGTTTGTGCTCATGCGCTCTGCTTTCTCCAAGCACTTTGGGTTCAAGAAGCCCTCGTCGGTCAGGTACGGTGCGGTAGGGTAGAGGAAAACACTTTTCCAGTTTGACAGATTACCGTAGTCCATCACTGCATCAACATTAGAACAACAAGATACCAATAAACCTTTCTAATGTTTTGAAAGAAGTCTCATTTGGTCACCAAGGCTGCATTTATACGTTAATATTGTGAAATAATATTCTGAATATATTTTAAAATGTCATTTTAAAATAATTTTCATTTCTTTACTGTCACTTTTGATTAATTTAATGCATCCTTGCTGAATAAAAGTATTCATATCTTTTAAAAAAATCTCCTTAAAGTGCCATTATTGCTAGTGTTAAATGTCATTTTTTTAATACCTGCTGGTTCAGAAACAATGACCTGGACTTTTTGGATTGGTCCATGGTCATCTGCAAAGAAACACTCAGGCATCTCAATGGTGATGGTCTTGGAGGTAGAGATGATGACACCTGCGTTGTTCAGAGCAGCCCGCGGCCTCCTCGACGGTTTGGGTGGTGCTAAATAAACCCGCCAGAATCTTAAAATGACAGACACTTCAGCAAAATACTATAGCTAACTAACAAAGCATTAGGTTTTCTCATACCTTTCACACCTGTGGTGACCTGAACCTCTGAACTTGGTCCTAAACCTGCTCCATTCACAGCTGCTATCTACAACAAGTACAAAACAAATGCATTTAGCCTAATTGTGGAAGTCAGCAAACAGCAACAAGTACCATTCCATGCAGGTGAAGTTTTAGTATTTAAAACTAAAAGGAATAAAAACATGATTTAAAAGACTGATGCAAATATTGCTTTCCATTTTGGTGCTGCCTTCTCTGTTGTTACCTAGATACAGCTTTAAATAGCTGCCGCCAGTGCTCACAGTGGTATCAGATGATGCAAACGTACTTCAGTTCAGTACACTCTCAGAAAAAAAGGTACAAAAGCTGTCTTTTGGGGGGGGGGGTACTCTTAATATGTACCTTTAAGGTACTAATATGTACTATTTAGGGGTAAATAGGGTACAAAGATGTATCTTTTAGCTTTTGTACCTTAGGGTACTGCCCCAGTGACGGCTTTGTAGCTTTTTTTGCCTTTGAGTGTATGAAAGAGACCTGTGCATGTAAAGGAAGAGGCTGGAGATGCACTTTGGAGCAAACAATCAAACCAAGTGAAAAAATGTTGGTGTGAACGCTCCTAAAATGTTTAGGTTTTAGTTTCCTACCCTTATGCTGTAATTGAATCCACCCTTCAGTCCATCTATAATGGCCGTCATGGTATTATTAGGGTTGCTGATCACAGGCAGGCTGTTGATGTAGAAGTCCAGTTGTCCGTTGCGATAGATGGCGACATGGTAAGCACTAATGTTTCCGTTCGGCTCATCCGGTGGAGAGAACGTTACATAAACACGTGTCACTTCCTCTGGGATCACCGTCAATGTCACGTTTTTGGGAGGATCTTTGGGCTCTGGGAAAACATGACCATGAATGTCACAAATAAGTCATGCATGCATGCATTCAATGGATATCTGATAATCAAGCATGCACAAACATCCTCACCGTCCTCCAGGGTTCTGGCGAGGACGGGTTCAGATGCTTTGCCGTCTGTGCGAGCATCGGAAAGCTGTCCCGTGAAGGCGGTGATGGTAATAGAGTACAGGGTAAATGCAGTCAGGTTCCCGACAACCACCGCCCTGATCTCCTCTGAATACCGCACTAGGCTTATGTTATATCCCGAACCGTCCAACTGAAAGAGGACAAGGAGAAACTGAAGCAGAAACTTTCAGAAAGTCAACAGATGAACAAGATTTCTCAAGTTTATGAACTCACAGCAGTGATGTCAATGATGTATGAGGTGGGCCCTGAGATGACCGACGGTTCGTCCCACACAATCTTTAACCCAGTGGGAGAAGGAAACACTGATATGGCACTAGGGGGGGCATCAGGGTCTAAGACAAAACAAATAAGGGTTTGCTATATGCATATGACAACCCAAGGGAAAATGATATAGCTCAAAAAATCAGGAGACTTAATAAACGTTTCCTCTAAGCTGTACTTCTCATATTGCTCCCACGTAGACCAAAGAACGCTCTCTGCAAAAGGCAAATACTTAAAAATGTGTGGAAAAAATGTCGATCTCGAGAGTTCTTGAATCAAAGCTAATGGATTGGGCAGCGTTTCAACAATATTGGCCATTGATTTCCAGTATGGAACTAAAATCGTGAGAATGCAGCACTGATTCACAAGATCCCTGAACACTGCAGAGATTTCATAGCAGTGTCAAACAGAAGTGAAAGACAAATGATGTATTCCAAACACAGTGAAGCTCACAGAGGCCATGCAAATATTAATATCTCGTTGCTTGTCTCAGAAAAACAAGAAAAATAATGTTTGGCCTCTAGATATATTTTCTATTTATTTCCTTTTTTTTTTTTTGGAAACTATAGACAAATTTTGGAAAAAAGTAAAAAAATTACTTATATATTTAAATTTTTAAATTCATTTAAAAAAATATATAGACAAATAAAAAAGAAACAAAATTACAAATATTATATATATATATAAAACACTTTTTCTATATATTTCTATATTTTTAGTTTTTTAGAAACTATACTAAGTTTTTTTTTTTTAAGTTTTAAAATAAATATGCGTTTTAAGTATTAGCCTGGCCTCAGAATTTTCTTAGGAACAATAAAACAGACACAACTGAATTGTAGACATACAGTGAGAGTATAGAGTCAAAATCAAAGTGGATAGTGATCTGAAAAAAAAAAATTGAATGAGAAATGTTTAAGTTTATATTGAGATCTGACATTGGTAAGATCTCTTCTGAAGCTCGAGAGAAGACATGTGAGACTAGGATCTTTTTCTCAGGGGAAACATCTGAAAAGTGGGCGACTCATGCAAAAGTCTCCTATTTCTGTCTAGAATAAACATACGAGATATTAAACATCTCATTTGTGATTTTTCTTTCTTATGGGAATATGTTTATGCGCATGTGTAACATACTTCCTACGAGTGTCTGTGTGTGGATCCAGACGGAGGGTTCTCCGGCTCCTGCCCTGGTGAACGCCACCAGTCTGATACGATACTCTCTATATTTCAGCAGAGGGGAAAGTGTGACTCCACTGGTTTCTCCTTCAACCCACTCCACAAGCCCACTCTCCACGCAGGACTCCATATGCTGCTTTTGCTCACAATTTCTTGCCAATTGCTGAATCTCTACATTATAACCCTGCAACAGACCAGGAACATGGACGGGACGCTCCCAGCTCAGAGACACACTGTCAGAGGTAACGTCCATTATGGTCAGCAACTGGGGGGGACCAGGAACTGCAGAAAGAGAAAGAAACGATCTGTATGAGCATGTCTGTGCAGAATGAGTTACATGCCGAAGTTTAATACTGTTAGGGTTTTTTCAAATCCTAAGTGTAAACAATCAATACGACTGACAAACTTAAAAGAACAGCTCACTCAAAAATGTAAATTTGCTGACATATTTCTCACCCTCAAGCCATCCAAGATGTAGAAGAGCTTGTTTCTTCATCAGAATAGATTTGGAGAAATTTTGGCTAAAATACAGAGTATTTTCGCTAAAATACAGAGTCCTCTATTCATACTATTGCTTTCTCCAGTGAGAAAGTCATCCTGTCTGAATCAGGAGAGAAATATGCACCGTTTACAAGTGAAAACAGTCCAAATGTTGTGGATTTTGATGTGAGAGGACAACAGGGGATGGACTTTTTCACTGGAGGACGAGTTATTATGGACTCATATTTTTGACATCTTAATGATGGATTTATTTCTTACAAACACAGCTTTTCACCTCACAATACATTAACTGATGGACTGGAGTGGTGTGGATTACTTCTGAATTATTGTGATGTTTTTATCAGTTGTTTGCACTCTCATTCTGACGGCACCCATTCACTGCAGAGGATCCATTTGTGAGCTAGTGATGTAATGCTACATTTCTCCAAATCTGTTCTAATGAAGAAACAATCTCACCTACATCTTGAATGGCCGGAGGTTAAATCTTCAGCAATTTTTCATTTTTGGGTGATCTACTCTTTTAAGACATGTTACCTGACTCTGGTGGAGTGTGTGCAGTGCAGTTGGTTTCTTCCCCTATTCCGGCTGAATTAACTGCAGCCACGCTGATGACATAGAAAACGTCAGGCAACAGGCCAATGAAAGTGTGCGCCACTTTGTGTGTGAGCATGAGAGGATGAGCCTCCTCCTCCAGAGTTCCAGAGCGAATGAGGTAGTACAGAATCTCTCCATTAGAATGAATCGGAAGCTCCCATTCCATGTACACTGAATTCCAATCCAATCCAGAGCAGGTTAGATTCCCAACGGCATCTGACACTGAAACATACACACCAACAGCACAGATATATCTTAATTTCTTCTTCATTTGATCTCTAAGGCTTTGTATATGTTTTTTTTTTTTTTTTGTATTTGTATAGTTTTAAAATTTGAAATATCAAACAAATTCCAAATTCTAATTTCAAAGCCAAGACTAAAAGAATTAAAACCTAAAGTTTAATAAAAGTTTCAACTTTCTCAATTTCTTTTTTTTTTTACATTTTATGTAAGATTGTTTTTCGCATTGACAATAATAAGGATTGTTTCTTGAGCACCAAATAAGTAT
This sequence comes from Sinocyclocheilus anshuiensis, assembly GCF_001515605.1. NCBI lineage: Eukaryota > Metazoa > Chordata > Actinopteri > Cypriniformes > Cyprinidae > Sinocyclocheilus > Sinocyclocheilus anshuiensis. The sequence continues at coordinate 790,531 of NW_015551105.1, forward strand.
ATTAGAATAATTTCTGAAGGATCATGTGACACGGATGGATGGATGTGTGAGTGTTTATTACCTGATTCATTGGTAGTGAATATGACAGGCAGGCTGTACTGATCCCCATTTCCTGCTCTAGTGAATGCGCACACGCTGATTTCATATGAATTATAAGGTCTAAATCCACTCAGTTCTGATTTTGTGGACGCATCCGATGAGTTCTTGGGTAAACAGAGGCATATGAAGTTTAATTTACACACATGAAAAACATGAGAACAGAATCACATATACTGTATTACATAGACATAGGGGTATACTACCTGATATCTGAAAGTGTATGTGTTTAGTTCGAGTATTCGGAATCCGTAGTGCTGGACGATTCCATTTGGCTCTGGACTAGGTTCCCACTGAAGCCACACTGAATTCAAAGTGTGGTTAAAAATAATCAGATCGTGTGGTGGAGACATTGGGACTGGACACACAAAAAGGATATAATACATTAGACACATTAAGTCTGCAGTGCACATTTATAATTGTATGAATTTGCAAAGTGGGATATACAGATTTGAAATTTCAGACTTAAGATTTGAAGTCTTCCCTTGGACTCCAACAATAAAAAACGTGGTTTAACCATTTCAGGGTCATTGCCCTTAGAGAGAAAATTAGTTGTGATTTAAAAACAACAGAAACAACACTATAGAGGATTGGGATAAACTTAATGATGCACATTTGAAACCATCTATTTCTTAATTTAAACATTTATTTTTACTATTATCTATATTTTATTATTATGATTATTTATACTTTTTTTTAAATATTTTTTTCTTTAAGACTTTGGCAACTGTAATTTGTTGTTGTTTTTCAACTTTTACTTCAAATTTCAGTTTTTAAATTTCAAATGTCAAATTCTGAATTCAAATTTCAAAGCCATGCCTTAAAGATTCAAAGTTGAACAAAAGTTTACATTTTCAAAGATCAAACAACAGGCTTTTCAATTTTTCTGTTTTTAAATATTCAAATATCAAAACAAATTCCAAATTTGAATTTAAATATTACATTTTGGAAAATCTTTTAAACAGATCAGTTCCCCTAGAATAGCAATAATTATATGTCTCTGACCTGCTTCATCAGTGTGCAGTGGAATAATCACAGAGGGCCCGACACCTATGCGGGTGACCGCAGCGATGGAGAGATTGTAAGGTGTAAATGGAGTGAGTTCTGAAAGCATTAGGTGTGTTTCAGTGGTGTAGGTTTTGTTGACGGTCCCAGGACCCTGTAAAACTAGAGCATAATCTAAAATCTCGCCATTGGCCTCTACTGGGGGGAACCATGATGCATGGATGGAGGTGCTGGAGAGATTCCTACTAGCTCCAGGCAACGGAGGAGAACTTGGCACTGTCAAAACACAGACACACAAGAGTTTTCAATCAATAAGTATGCTTTATATCCATGTGCATGTTAAATACAGGAAGTGACGCGTACCGTCTTCATCTGTTAGCAGGAGTAGCATTGCAGTGTGGTTTACGGCAGATCCTGCACTGGTTGCAGGGGTGACTTTTATGATGTAGGGAAAATACTTCCTGAGCTTGGTGAAGAGGAAGATGTTGTCTGTGGTAGTTTTGGTGATAGTGATGTTGACTGTGCGGTTAATGGATGGGTGGGTTGTTCCCGCCTCTTGGAGGCTCAGCTGATAGAAGACTCTGCCGTTGGGCTCCAGAGGAGGGTCCCAGCTGATCACAACAGCCGTAGAGCTGTAGATCGTAGCGGTGAGGTTGTGGACTGGACCACTCGGCACTGCAGCAGGGGGAGGGTGTGGAAGAGATACAGTTAATAATATATGAATATATATAATATATGAAGAACGGCCAACAGTTACACTTTAGAACAGGGAACAAATCACTGCAGTCTAAGTAATAGATGTTGGTTCAAGTGCAACTAAGAAATGGAATGAGGCTTTGTTCCCCAATCTAAAGTAACAAAATTAGGGTTTATCTCATGAAAGCTTGCAATGTCAGGACATATTTCACCTCAAAAAAAACAAAAAAAAACTGTATTTACATTAAAAAATTAAGACTGTTGAAGGACTATTAAAAGGTAGAGATCATAAAAAATAAAAAAGATCAAAAAATCATAAATGTTCTAAAATTGACTTTATACGAAATAAATAAATAAATCATTTTGAATTAATTAACAAATTAATATTTTTAAAATAATGATCATGATATACATTTATGGTCTTATTTTAATATAAAATATATATATATATATTTTTAAATCTTGGAGTGAAATATGACCCAGATATCGAGATTTACCCATTAGATGTACAAAGAACTATCCTTTTAATTATTTAATTAATTAATTTATGCTTAAATAAAGCATAAATGGCACACTGCAACATCAAACCAGTCAACGATTCAAACCAGTCAACAATTATTCTGATTAAAAGCAGTGAAGATAAATGATCCATCTTAAACCAAGAAATTAAAATATTCATTAAAAAAATACAAAAGCACACATACAACACACACATGGACATGATATTCAGCAATTACACACGTCTGTGAGTCTGTGGAAATGAAAAATGGTAAATAAACTCCGGCACAGCGTCTGCAAAATCGTCAAGAGTCAAGATCACAGATATAGGAAAGAAGAGAGAAGCAGAGGAAGACAGGCTGATTGTGTTAGTAGGAAAATCCATCTGGAGCATGTTCTGTGTCTGAGATATTGCTTTGTGCTGAAGTGAGCTGCTGAAGCTGGGTGATTCTCCAGTAACTGCAAACCGATCAGACACAATCACTCACAAAGAGCCAAACAGGACCATGGCATTATTTATTCATATAGAACACTTTCAAAATCTCAGACACCAGGGAAGAAAAACCTTCATTTGTTTCAGAAGGTCACCTCTGCACCGTTTTTCCCAAAATCACACAAAAACTGCTTATTATGACTCTTACATAAAACCTTGGCATGTGGTATAGATTCTGAAATCAGGTCATCATATTCATATAAGCACATATGGTATGAAATAACTCATTTTAGGAGAGCACAAATGCGAGAGCTGTTGACATATATTAAAAGCATAGAGCTATAAAAATAAAGCATATAGCTGCTTCATGAGAAATGTTTGGGTTTATAGTGAGATCTCTGACCTGCAGATTTTGGCAAATCTGAGCACAGTTTGAGACATTGTTGAGATCTCTTTTAAAAAGCATACGACATTACTGGGCTCTTTTTCTCAGGACAAACATCTGAGAAGCAGGAGACTTTAGCAAAAAAAAAAAAAAGTCTCCAATTGCTCTCGAACAGTTTTATGATGTTTCTTAAGTGAAACTGACACATTTACTATATTCTCGAAGCCAAATATATAACATGTTGCATAATGTACCCAGAAACGTACAGCAACGTGCTATTTTCTATTTTCAACAAATCCTGTGAGAGGAAATGCAAGCTGGGATAGTCTAGAGACCGACAAATAAAAGGCTTTGAGACCAGACCAACTCGGTTTCGTGGTGAGGACTCAACAATCCCAGTTTGCAGCTTGAAGGAAGTTGTCTCCTTTCACAAAATGTGCTGAATGTGTGCTGTGTGCATGCATGTGGGTGTGTTGATGAGTTTCAGTGTGATTTTTTTGGGAGTGTAATCTGTTGGAAAAGTGGTGCAGAGCTGCGCTTCTCCCCTGAGTGTGTGAGGAGACTGACCGTCCTCTAACATGGTGAAGTTTAGATGGGGACTGAACACTCCCCCATCACCAACTGAAGTGCTGGAACTCATCCATACACTGTATTCCTGTCCTGCCTTCAGATCAGACAACACCCACCAGTGCTCTGAACCCGGAACCGTCTACAGAGAGAGAAAGAGAACATGGTCATTCACTGCACGACTGAATCAGCATTTCATTCGGAGTTTAAAATGTGTTTATGTGTTTAGTTGGTCTAGCTATTCATATAGATATTAAGGCCCAATCCCAATTCTACCCCTTAGCCCTTCCCCTTTCTCCTACCCCTCCGTTTCGCGCGTTCACGTGAAGGGGTAGGGGTGTCTCGATTCTCTTTTGGTTGGAGGGGTAGGGGGGATTATTTTCACCCCTATCCCTTGACACTCTGTTTCAAGGGACAAGGGGAAGGGGTAGGCGGAGGGGTAGGGGAAGGGGTATAAAATAGAATTGGGATTGGGCCTAAATCTTTTGTAAAAAGTACTGTGGTGGTTCCATGGTACAAATGAAAGTATCAGATGATAATATAATAAACCATTACATGTACAGATGTGGGCTTAACTGTGTCAGAAAGCACAAAAATTCAATTAATTAATAAATCGATATATATTCTAATACTTATCATTAATAAATTCATTATTTTTCAATAATTATCATTGCAAAAAATTATCAATTTATATAAACATTTCTATTTATATTTAAATAAAGTGACATATTTATTCATTTTATTTTAATATATAATAAAAAAAAATTAAATCTTGGAGGGAAATATGACCCAGAGATTAAAAAATTCACCCATTTGCTGTATAAAGAACAATCCTTTTAATTAATGAAACATTTAATTAATAAATGTATGCTTTGATAAGTTATGTATTTACACGGTCCAAACTACTTCAAAGAATACTATTAAATGGTACATTTTCAAAAAAACATGGTACTTTGTGCTACATATTTCTTTCTTCACAACTGATCATGACAGTAAAACCTGTCAAATGTATCTAGTGAGGACATCAACACAAGAAAAACACAGTATATTAGAATGATTTCTGAAGGATCATGTGACACTGAAGACTGGAGTAATGAAGCTGAAAATCCAGCTTTACATCACAAGAGTAAATTTTGAAATATATTCAAATATTCAACATTCAAAAACAGAATGCCACCACGTTTAGTGTCTCCAAAAAGATCAATACTCATCTGTGTGAGTGTATACAGTATACCTGATAATACTCGGTATAATTGTGGATGTAGTAGATTGTGTAGTATTGGATGACGCCGTTGGGTTCGTTCAGAGGACTCCAGCTGAGACACACTGTAGTGGTAGTGAGGAGTGTGTATGACACATTCTGTGGAGGGTCAGAGGGGGCTGCAAAACAGAGAAAGGATTTACTATAATGACTATGAGGGCAATGCGGTTTCATGATATTGTGGTTCTTTTTCAAAACCTAGTGAGCTGCCTCGCTCTCTAGGCTAAATGAAACTAAACCTTATAACAGACGTCCAGAAAGAAGTTAAATGTTCTGTTATTTTCTATTAATATTTTTTAGTACCAAGTAAAATATACTCTTTCAATCTTTCAAAATTTCAGGGTTGGTAAAATTTTGAAAGAAGTCTCTTAAGCTCACCAAGGTTGCATTTATTTGAGCATTTGTTCACAATTTCATATAACTGTTTTTTATTTTAATATATTTTAAGATGTAATTTATTACTGTAATGTAATTTACTTATGTACATCTGATATTTCCCTCATCTCCAAATGTTTTCACAGTTCATTCTAGGATACTTGCGATGCTGCTATAAAGTGTTGTCTAGGTGGTTTGGAACAGAATGTGTTTGTGTTCACCTGATTCTATGGTACTGAATGTGATGTAAATCAGCATTCCTCCAACTCCGAGTCGAGTCCAGCTGCTCACGGAGGCATTGTACTGACCCAGTCCATCCACACTCACCACCACTGACGTCTCCGTCACATTGGCGACAAACTCAGAGCTCAGATTCCTAATACACACACACACACACACACACACACACACACACACACACACACACACACACACACAC